>NC_066581.1:438145280-438242780 GCF_024323335.1 Lathyrus oleraceus | reverse complement strand
GTGATATATATTACCTCCGTAAAATTATTTTTAACATGTAAAATTATTATTTATCAATTTATGAATAATATATTTTTATTGTATTCGAGTCATTGTTATAACTTTTATGTGTAGATATCAATTATCGATAAACATCTTATTGGTTTTATTTTAATTAATTAATAAGTGATACAAATATTTCTATTTTGATCTATGACACACTTTATCACATCTATTTCTTAAATTTATTTTAATTAGGGATTTATGATTTTTTTAAACTAACAAACTATTATAATTTTTTTTAAAGTATTATATCTTTAATTAAATATAACACTAAATTATTTTTATTCCTTAAAAAAATTAAATTGGTGTTATTTGTAAACCGAAGTTAATTAAAAAAATTAAAGATCATTTTAAATGCAAATTAACTATCATTTATAGAGATTATAATAAAATTTCAATTTTATTAAAAATAAAGTGTAATAATAATCATAAATGAAAGAATTAATTTATTTAAAACTTATAAATGAGATGATAAATTAATTTAAACTATTTTAAGTAAAGATGTCACACAATGTTTTTTATTTATCATAAATTTAAATTTAAATATCATTAATCATATTTTAATATGTAATAGTATTTTTAATTATAAGTAATATATTATAATTTTAAAATAGACAAATGAAATATATCATAGATATTATAAACTTAATTTTTTTGTTAATAATGAATGGTTAAATATGTTTGTGGTCATCGTAAATATTTCAAGTTTAATTTTTTAATTTTTTTAAAAAAATTTCCTTCAAAAATATTTCATCCATATTTTTGATTATTTTTTAAAGAAAATATTTTAAAAAATAAAAATAAAATTTGAGATATTTAGGAAAATGGCATACATATTTAACCTATAATAAAATATGAATGAATTAGAATTTGGGGTTGAAATGTAGTTGATTAGTTGGAAAACCAGTTTTGAAAATGGTGGCAGATTGTTTGTTGCCTCTTGTACCATACAAATTTAATTGATTGATGATGGTAGTACACATGTGCAAATGGTGAATGGATCAATAATTATTGTTGTTAAACCAACAGTTGACAGTTGTTTGGAGGATAATATTATAAAAAGTGTTTTATTTGTATTATTGAGCTCGTTTATAATATGCAACATTATTAATCTTTTCCCCTATTATATTATTTATTAATTAATTTTATTTTACTTAATAATTTTATTAATTACAATTAATAAATATATTCTGATAAATAATACTAAATACATAATTTAAATAGAATATTTTTTTATAAAAAAGAGGAAATAGATTGAGCAGTGTGAGATGCATGAAATATTATAGGAGTTATGTGACGGGGAGAGTGGATCGAAAGAAGAGTCGAGTGGACATGTTGTAACCATATATATATATATATATATACTGGACCGAGATATACACCAGGTACAAGAATGGGTGAAAATAGATGAAACATCTTCTAGTTTGGAATTTAGATAGTCTAAATCAATACATACATGTGGATTTGTAAGAAAACCAACTTCTCAACTTCATGTTCGGCTTCTAACAATAGAATCCAAGGTTCCATATGTCTCTTGACTTGGAACCGTTAAGGGGAGGAAATTAAAAAAGAGTTATAAACTAAAAAAGGGAAATTATTACCAAAACTTGCATTAGAATTTGATTCTTGTGAGTAAAATAATCTGAGAACCAGAGCCATCACATGAATCGCTTCCCTTTAAGCCATCATCAAGCTTAATATATATTTGTTCTTCAGGGGTTTGTGCACGTGCACCATAATAGAAGAACTCCACAACATCCACTTCGCATCAAACACCTCCTGGCCACTATTTAGAAAATTAAAAAATGATTTAAACTTCGTAAAATAGAAAATCTCCATCAAAGAGAAGTAGATGATTCTAATTACATATTAAAGATCAGAAAAAGATGAAAGGATTGAAAGTAAATTTTGATCAATTGACATGGCATATAGTTAGTTAGTTTAGAATTCGGAAACGACCGTTCAATTAATAAATGTGGAGAATCAGATTTGAGATCTAGTTGTCAAATGCAGATTTTGAACGGTTAAAGCCATTGAAAAGGGCAACTGGCTGATGCAGGAAGAATGTTAGCTTGGTGTTTTGCGTAATATATTATTTTCCTGTGATAATCGGTTTTAAAGTGTCTTTATTTAATTTATTGTTTCGCTTTAATCCTTTAATTAAAAAAAAATTATATATTGATCCTCTACGCATTGTTCAGTTATAAAAAAGGTATTATCTTAAAAATTCAAAGAAAACAAAATTAACTTGGCTATGTGGCTGATAGATTGACCAGCTGAGTTAATATATATATATATATATATATATATATATATATATATATATATATATATATATATATATATATATATATATATATATATATATATATATATATATATATATATATATATATATATATATATATATATATATATATATATATATATATATATTTAAAAAATAATATTTTGTTTAACTTGAAGAGGTTTTATTTTTTAAGGTTAAAAGCCCCTGCAAAATATTAATAATACGTAAAAAAAAAAATTATGAAACACTTTCATGAATAAACAAGGTATAGATCAAACAAATATGTGCAACAACCTTTATAATAACATGGACCAGAAGTACATATGTTATATGATTCAACTAATCAATTGAACCAATCACATATACATTTGGCAAATAATACCATTAATAACTGCATTTTATGCATTAATACCATTAAACACTGCATTTTCTGCATATTGTTTACTTTGGACACCAGTTTAACAACGACATAATTGCACGCATTAGGAAATGATTCACACAATAACATTCATAATTAAATTGAATATTTGAATTAATCCCCTTATTATAATTTGAAAGAAGACCGGAAAAAATTAATGTGTTGGTGTTAGTACCTCTGCAAGGAAAAATAGAATCCTTTAACAACAACTGAAAAATCATGTATCAAAATAAAAATCAATGTATGACAAACAACCAAAAAATAGAATAAATGGTGCAACAAACTGAATAAAACAATTAAATAAATATAGAACAATAATTTATAATAGATAGAATAAATCATTGAGAGCAAGTGGTCATTGAAGGAAATGTCCTTTCTTCTTCTGTGTCAATGTTATCTAGCAATTACATGACTCTCTCTCTCTCTCTCTCTCGTTAAGTCGCCTCAAGATGCTACTTTTTTTTTGTTTTTCTTTCCCGATCTTGGTCCTTAATTTGAAAATGTCATGTAAATAGTCAAAAATAGATTACTGATAATTGATGAAAAACCTTAAGTTAAAACCTAATCCATCTATTGGTCACAAATAGGAACAAATGATAACCTCTAATAAGGAGAGAAATCGATTGAAATGAGAGTGGAATGAGAGAAACAAAAAATAAAAGTTTGTGGTTTGAAATTGAGGTTTAGAGATGGAGATTCTCGGTCATAAATGAGACTTGCCACTGGAGGTTTCTTGCTAGAGGTGTCATGGATGACATGGGTTCAAGGCTCTCATGACAGAAGGTAGGGGGATGAAATTTCAGACACAAGAGCCACCAAGTGCGTGAGGTTTAGTGTTGGAGCAATCATCGAAGCCACCATATATGCATCTAAACAGATCTGAAAGAAATGGAATTGATGATACCTGAAGCCACCGCCTATGCGTCTAAAAAGAATTGACATGAATGGAATTGATGTTACAAGAAGCATGAATAACATATCCAAATACATCAAGTTGAAGACTATTTTACAGATTATTTTATTGGTTGGTATTTATTTTTGGTTGATATATCAGGTTAAGCACTCTCATGATTCAGAGAAAGAGAAATAAGGTGGCGGCTAGGGTTTTGGAAAGGGATGAGAGAAAGAGAGGAATGATATAAGAATATAATAGTAAAAAAACACATAGATAAAAATAATTCAACTAGATTGCCATGTAGGTATGGGTTAACATTTTTTAAGAAAATTTAACAGAAATGACCAATTAGATTAACCAAATTGTTTTTAAAGGACGAACATGTAACATTTTTTAATTAAATGGCTAAAGTGAAACATTAAATTAAGTTAAGGGACTAAAAGATGAATTAAGCATATTTTGATATATTATAGATGATTGGATAGTGGAAATATTACCAAAATTTATTATCATTAATAATAATTATTATTATTGGTATTATTATTATTATTATTATTATTATTATTATTATTATTATTATTATTATTATTATTATTATTATTATTATTATTATATTATTACTATTATCATTATTATCATTATGTAGTGTTATATTTGTAAGTGTCCTCAGCAACGACGTCCTCGTCCGAGAGAGGCGTCGCCTAGGCGATATCCGCACCAGAATAAAGGGATCGCCTTACCATTGATGATGTGTGCCAATGTCGTTAAATAAAGAAAAGCAAGTACACCACTATCTCCGAAAGATTAGACGGTCAACAACTTTCCCCGAGTATGGGGGAACGGTTACCACCTCTAAGGGCTACCCAAACCCTAAGACTAAGAGGATTTTATAAACACCTCTCCTCAAGGGGAGAAATAGATAAATCTTAACTAATATAAATCACACACTCATATATGCTTATACCTAAGCACATTATTCCACAACAAGGCCTCTTACCTCACGTGAGCAGGTCCCCAAAATCCACCACAATTCACCACCGTACAAGGTTTCTCACCGCTGTGGGCAAGTCCTAACAATTATTATTTGTTATACAACTAAAAAGGCCTATGAGTCCTCCGGCCCTTGTAGAAGAAAAACACACATGTACTTTTTGATAAGTACAGTGGCGTCCACCGTGGGGCCCCGATAAAACTAACATGAGCCACACCTTCTCCATCAACATCATCTTACTCACTATTACATGTCACTCCTACACTTAGCCATTTTTTGCCATGAATAATAGGAGAGAACCATCCCATACGCTAGATGGTACCAGCGGTATCGGTGATGTTGATGCCCTGGCGGAGATGCGTTCTACCATGGACGAGTTACACCACCATAACCAGACATTGGAAGATAATATCCATAATAACATACAACACCAATATGATTCTAATCCCTTGGAGGAGATGGAATTGTTGGACCCCCATTCATTCTCAGACAAGATATAAGGGTGTCTATCCCGGAGGGATTCAAACCTCCCTCATTAGTCAAATTTGATGGGTGTAGTGATCCCTACGAACATATCGCCTCCATCACACAGAAATGACCATCATAGGAGTGTCTGACTCCCTGGAGTGTAAGTTGTTATCTGGTACGGGGGCGCTGTAACACCGACATATAATATATGTCTAGAATACATATTATACATAGTTTAAAACTGGTACTGAAATACATAAGCGCCTAGCAACACAGTGTACATATATATACATGCCCAAAAGAAACATAACATGGCACAAGATGTACGCAAAAGTGCCCAAACTAAAAAAACTAGGAGCTAGATCATTAAACAATGATCCCCAAAATATCTACACAGCGGAGTACCCATTCAGTCATCAGGTAAGCAAAACATCACTCTATCTTATCCTTACCCTTCGCCTGCTCATAACCACCTGAAAAATAGTCAACAACATGGGGTGAGTTAATAATCTCAGTGGGTTCCCTATCTTATGGGTCCACTCGGCTCTACAGGGTTTTCTAATCAATATTCAACTCAAGTCAACAAAGGAACGAAGATTTAAGCGATGGGGAACTAACTCGCAATGTATGGAAACATGCACCTGAGTTATCAAAACTCAATGAAGATCATTATTCAGATCACGAAACATCAACTCCCGAAGGGACTTACGTCTAAGCCAGGCCTGGTTCATGCATGCTCGTATGATTCGAATTTCGCGGTGGATATCGAGTCCTCTATGAGGCTTAATCCCTAGTTCAAGCGACCGTCAACCGTATGGGACTCTAACCCACTTAGGGTCTCTTTCACCGTATGGGACTCTAACCCATTTAGGTGTCCACCTTTCCCCCACGTCCGCCATGGTTGGGGATCAAACCCAATTGAGGCACGAATCATTGGTCTCACATCCCAATGCTTACTCATCTAAGCATACCAAATAGAGATATGCACCGTCACAGAAAACACACATTCTGAATACATGATCGGTTCCACAAATCATAACAAGATCCATCAATCACAAGTGACTTCATTCACAATAATACACAAACAATAACATAGCATGTTCCATACTATGCGTCTCATTCTCAATTATGGCAACCATTCGTCCACGGCCTCCACACAAGCGGCGTACGAATGAATTCCGTCTTCTAATGTTATCTAAGTTATAAACCTAACTTATGGCCTAATACCAATCCTAGGTTAACTCACTAGATTCATTATGTAACTGTCACCATTAACTTGTATTCAACACAAGCATAGGATCACAAATGATTAATGGTTGAAAGAATGCACTTAAAGACCTTTAAGAAGTGGATTTTGAAGTTTTTAACATAAGTCAATCAATTGGTTAGGGAAGCCCAATCGGTCGGTTCCTCTCACATTTCTGTTTTTCAAAGTTTGCAAAGGATCAATCGATTGATCCTCAGTGTCAATCGATTGGCTCACGAAAATTTTCCAATTTTTCAAAACAGAAAGTTTGTGTAATCGATTGGTCCTGCTAAAATTTCATTTTCTGCAAAACAAAAGGGTTGTGCAATCGATTGGAGAAAGGGACCAATCGATTGGTCCTCACACATTTCCATTTTTCACTTCACAAAACTCCATTTCCTCTGTTACTCCATTTCTAACAAATCACCCATTTCTTCTTCCAACAAAATCCATCATTCTACATGTTCATATACACATATATATCAAGTATTTCAAGTTCATAACCACAACCAATCATTTAACCACAACAATCATGAAGAACACATCAAAGCACATGTTCATAAAAACAACAAAATCAAGAGAAATATTCATCATATAGCATGGATTTTCATGATTTAGCTATGATTCTACTACTCTAATATTCTAGAGATCCTAGGGTTTCTAATTAGAACCCACCTTAAGAAATGGAAGAGGAGAAGTTGTTGAAGAAGAGATGATGACGATGATGAAGATTATGGTGTTGGTTCCAAGCTTTTCTTCTTCTTCTTCTTCTCTACTAGCTTGTTTTCTCTTCTTCTCTTGAGCTACTTCTTTCTCTCTATTCACTTGTCCGATACATAGAGAAAACAAATGGATTATCGTAGGTGGTAAGAGATAATAACATGTGGACCACAAGCCATGGAGCATTTTGTAGCACCTCAAATTTGCACCTATCATCATGCATACATTTTCACATTAGGTCATGGCATATCATGGTCCATTGCATAGCATTGCATCGTCCCTCAGTTGCCTCAAGAGCAAGCAATCAAGAATTAGGTCAAACTAATCTCCTGATCAGTCAACCAAGCAAGCAAAAGATTTTCTCATTGAATCAAGGCCTTGGGGTTTGTCCAACAAGTTCACATGGCTTGGAGGTCCATTTGAAGTATTTTGGTCAAGGGTTGAAGGCTCAGAGATCATCAGTTCATACACAGACAGTCAAAAACCCTAAAAAGGTCAACTGTCAGTCAAAGCAATGGTTGGTGGTCATTCTTGTGGAATTTGGGCACCATGGTCAAAAATCAAGAGTTCATACAACTTGGGACATCATTTGAAGTCAAGTTCTCAAGGAATTAGGGTTTGGAAGTCATCAGTCAATGCATAATCAGTCAGAAACCTTAAAAGTCAACTGTTGGTCAACTGTCCATTTAATCAGTGATTGGATGATTGGAATTGGTTTGTGAGAGTTCATTCATGTCCAAATAGTCATCATACATCATGCCAAACACCATCATGGAAGAGATTGAAGCCAGATCGAAAATTTCCCAAAATGGAAACTGGGCCTGTAACTGAAACCTGCCATAAATGGAAAGTCTTGATCCTCAAACTTACATTTTGATACAAGCCTCAAATGAATTTTTGCCCAACATGAAAGTTGAAGATCTTGTTCTCCCATTTCCAAAAAGTCCTAGAACTCTCAATTCCCATGTGTGGTTGGAAAGTTATGATCGAATCGATTTCAGAAAATCTTGAACTTCAAAGGGCCATATCTCTCAAACCGTTTGGCCAATTTTGGTGGGGTTTTTTCCTACATGTCACATTTGATCCCCTCTTTCCAAAAATATAAATTTCATGAGCCAAAACTTCACCAATCAAAATGGCATATTTTGACCTTTTTCATTTAAATGAAAGTTTGACCAAGAGTTGACTTTTTGATTTAAACATTTTTTCAACATTTGGCCAATTGGAACAGCTCATAAATGTCATTTAGAATGTGTTTGCAAAGTCAAAATATGCAGTACATAAGGCCATTGCTTGGTTGCTTGAATTGTAAGAAAAGTACAAGTTTCACTATACCACTCCATGCTTGCATTTGAACCATGCCTTGGTACCTTCAAACAGAACTTTTAGAGGCCTTTTTCTGTCATTTGAGACCTCATCTTGCAGCCTAAACCAACAACAATAGAAGGCCATGCTTAGTTGCTAAAAATTGGGCAAAAGTACATGTGTTCACCATGCTTCCACAACCATACTTGTACCATGACCATAACAACATACCTCCTCATCATATTTTCTGCAGATGGAGGACAGTAGCAGGACAGTAGCAAAAACCATTTCATCACTCATCCTAAAACTAATTCACCTGGCCATTTGTGTTTTTGCTGTCAAAAACAAAGTGCATGATTTCCTGCTACAGCTGCCACAAAACCAACATAACACTGCAGCAGAAAATTGGATTCATCTGGCCCTCACCTTGCTATTTTTCTGTTAAAAACAAAAGGAACAAAATCCTCTAACCACACGGCATACAACATTATCTCAAACCTCACCCCTGCTATTTGCTTGGCACTTCAGAAAAAAAACCTGCCTTGCCACAACCAACATAACATGAACTAGCCAACAATACCAACTATTTTCACATTCCACTCAGCATTTTTGAATCAACAGCAACCTCCAACCACAAGAAAACTACACATTTCACAAGCTTCATTTTGGATGCATTAACCAAATCATTCCAAACTTCCAACAAACTAAGGTTGGCTTGACCATACCCTCCACCATTTTCTGCCAAGGACAGGAGCAGTAGCCACAAGCCATCAAAGACTGCAGCAGAAAACCATGGATTGACCTTGCCCTCACTTGGCTATTTTTCTGTCAAAAACACAACAAACTAAGGCTGGCTTGACACATATCCTGCATGATTTTCCTGCCACTTGTAGACAACAGCACACCTTTTCATTCTTGAAGCAGCCAACACCTAACAAACCTCATTCATCAAAGATAACCTCACTTGCATTTTGCCGAGCCTTGCTATTTGCAATTTTCTGTCCAAGCACAAAGTGACCAAACACATTTTCTGTCCAACTGCAGCAACAACAAAAACTCCAAACCAGCACACACTCTAAAAAACTGATTTTGCTGTTTTGGCACAAAGAGATTTTTTTTCTGTCAAAAAACATAACAAGGGGAACAAAACCACCTTCACTCACTTCCTAAAGAATGGACTTGGCTTGGCCCTTGCTCTCCCACACAAACACATAAAACAGAACTTTCAACCCCCCATTTTTTCTGTCATAAGAAACCACAACAGCAACTGCTAACAGCAGATGTTAAAACTTCATCTTTTTCCTGTCATGAACAAGTAACAGCCAAACCAGCAAAAAACCTTGGTCCTCTCATTTTCTCTCAAGCCTCACTTTGGCTATTTTTCTAAAACCAACCAAAAGCCTCACTCACCTTTTTTGCATTTTTCAAAACCCTGTCCAAAACACCACAAAACCTAGCCTGGCCCTGCTTGACACCATATCCTCCATCAATCTCCTGTCATGAGTAACAACAATCACAGCCACACAAAACCATTTTGGCCAAGGAAGAAAAGCATGGCTCACATTCTAAAAAACTAACCTTGCTTGGCAATTCTAAATGGCTGTCAAGAACCCCTAAGAATCAAACCCTGCAGCATCCAAGAGCAACATCCCACAGCAGGAATTCACCTTGCCTTTGCCTATCAAGAAAACCTGTCAAGGGCTTCCAAGAACCTGAGCCTTGCATTGTGTTTCCAACATCCATTCTATCATTTTCTGTCATTTAACAAGCCTTGCTAGTAACCATCCAACACCACAGACCCTTGGCTCCCACTATCCCAAATCACACCTTGCTATGTCCAAAGCCAACACCTAACAAACCTCATCCAACCAAGATCAACCACTCACCTTCATTGGCAAACCCTGTCATGAAAAAACTTGCAGCATCCACTCACAACCAATTCACACATACACAAAAGAACTTAACATGGTTTTTAGCTTGATGCAGATTTTGCCATCCATTTTCTGTCACATTAAAGAGCCATCAAACACCCTCCCCTAACTCACCTTGCTATTTGGCATTTGTTTTTGTCTGTCCAAACAAAAGAACCAAATCCTCTAAATACACTTCCCTCAAATCTCACCTTGGCTTGGGCATTCCTATTTTTCTGTCAACAGACATAGCAAGACTAAGCTGAGCTAACCAACAAAATCAATTGCCTACAGCGTTCTAAAACCTCACCTTGCATTGTGTTTCCAAAAAAACCCTGCAGCAGCACAACCTGACCTGCCTTGCCTTGCTCAATGTTCTTTCACTCAAAACCTCATTTGGCCATTGGACCATTTTTGAAAACCCTGCAGTATCCAACAGCATAGGGTAAAAGAACCTGTCATGGGACCAACCTTGCTTTGCACTTTCAAAAGTCTGTCCTAAAATGCAAAGAGCTGAAGCCTTGGTTGTTTCACCACCATTTTCATCATGCAGCCAAGCCAACAGAACTGCATTGATTCATACTCATAAGAGGTGACCTGGCTTGCTTGGCATTTATCAAGAAGCTGTCCAAAATACTAAGGAACCAAACCTGGCCCTGCTTGAGACACCATATTCTCCATCATTTTTTCTGTCATGAGAAACTAAGAGCAGCCATACCAGCCAAGCCATGAGATTGCCAACAGAACTGCATTCATTTTCTCAAACATGATCTCACTTGCATTTTCTACAAGACCTGTCAAAACTTCCAAAAAGACCAAGTTTGCCTTTGCCAAAGAGCAACATAAAACAGCATATCATGGTCATCTTCTGTCATGTTAAACACTAGTAGCCCTATCACAACCAACTTCACATTTATACACACTTCACTTGTTGGCCAAGGTCATTTGCTGTCCAAACACATAGCTTCAAAATAACCAAAAACCCTGCCACAAGTGGCAGGCCAAAAACAAACCTTCACTTATTTTTCCAACCAAAGCCCTTGCTCACTTGGCCATTGTTCTGTCAAAAACACAACAAACTAAGCAGCATGATCTAACCTGCCTTGCCTTGCACATTCCACTCAGCATCTTGAACCAACAAGCAGCAGCACACCACAAACACCTTCACTCAGTTTTCAACCTCAACCTTGTTTTGCATCTCAAAACCCTGCCATGAAAAAAACTCCCAACTTGACCTAGCCTTGCCAATCCATCCAACAGCACGAGCATCTCACCCTAAAACTGCATTGACCTTTTGCCTTGGCATTTTAATCAAATCACAGAAATTTGTCCAAGAACTTAAGAAGAGTTTGGCCTTGCTCTGCTTAGGACTGCATCTAAGCATCATGTTGACATACCACAAACCAACATAACCAACTGAAAAGCCATTGTTCATTCACATTCTAAAAAACACTTTTGGCCATTTCTCAAGCAACAGCCCAAAACTTCCAAAGGGGTTGAACCTTGCCTTGCCTAAACACCATCCAAACATCTTTCTAAGCTTAAGGCAATTGCTTTTCACAACTGGAAGCAACTCTGCTAAGTGCTGTTTTAGAAGAACATTCATCCATGGCCATCCAAGATTGAAGCATCCATAAGTCAAACAACTTTCATCATTCATCATCAAGGAGGCTCTAGGACCATTATTTCACTTCAATTCCATCCAAAAGCATCAGCATCATCACTGTCCCTCCAAATTGGTAAGTTTTCGAACTCCATGATTTCTCAAATTGATACATGTTTTCAAAAGATCTTTCAATGCTGAGTTTAGTGATGCTTTCACTTTTTGGAATGGTTGCTTATTCATGAAGATATGATGAGATAAAGTTTGATGCTTGAAAATGTTTCCTTCGATTTCTTGTTGTGTAGTTCAAATTAATGAAAATAGGGTTTGGATTGTTGTTGTATGCTGTTTGATGATTACAATGATATGCTCAATTTTGATTTTTGGGAAGAATTGAGAAATCATGATTCTTGAGTATAAACCCTAAATCCCAATCTGCCCAGATTGTTCCCAATTTCGTGTTACTGTGCCATTCCCCACTGGCCAATAGAAACATTTCAATCCCTGCCCAAAACGACTGTGTTTTGATTAGTGGATTCCAATATTACCAAAATGCCATTCTTTCAATGTTAATTTCAATAATTATTTCATTTTTGATGCCCATCTTGTAAAAATCATAACTTGTTCAATCTTGATCCAAATTCAATGGGAATTTTTGTGTTGTGTTCATCATGATCTCTACTTTTTTATCATTATTTTTCCAGAATTTTTGGATGAATGGTTTTTAATTGGCCTTAGGGTTTGTGACATGTGACCAAATTTTGTACACTTTGCCAAATCAATTGTGAAATGATGAGAATGTATCCAATGGCTCCCAAATTTTTTGTGCTTAAACTAGACACATTCATGGTGATTTTGGTGTAGAGTTTGTGAATTTATCATTTGTGGTTTGTGAGTTATGATTTTTTGAATTAGGGTGTGACAACTTGTGTCACACCATTGATGTCCAACTTCATGATTTTCATTACCATGCTTCCTTACATCCAAATGACCCCAAATTTTGCATGAACCTACTCTTGTATGTCTAGTTCACATGTGAATTTTCTTGGATTTATTTGAGCTATTTTCCTAATTGTTTGAGATTTTCTCCCCTGCCTAGTCAATAGTTGACTTTGTGTGACACATGTTCCCCTTTCATTTGTGGAATTCTCATACTTTATTAGATGGACTTGAAATTTGACATGTGATAACTAGACATCTCAAGCTTTGCATTGGTGTTAATCTCATTCATTTCTCTCCTGTTTTCAATTTGATATGATTTTTTGAAGTTGACCCATGTTTGTTGACCTTCATTATGCATGCTTAAATTTGGTTTGACTTTCTGATTTTCATTGACTGCCTTCCACTTGTCCAAATGGGATGAAATTTGACATGCTTACCATGCTATGTGTTAGGGTTGATCATGATTTATTTGGTGATTTTTGGAAAATGTTTAGATTGCTTTTGAGTTAAGTCTTGCTGTTGACTTCTGTGAGCTTCTGTTTGCCATGTTTTGACCTGATCTGTTCATGAAATGATGATAGTGATTGATATGAATGTGAACCCAATTGGTTTTGTTTCCTAATGGTTTGAACATGATTTTGGATGCTTGCCCTTTGCTGTTTTGACTTTCTCATTCATTTTTGACCCTAGGCTTGCCCTAGTGGTCCTGCTACTCACCTTTGAGTTTGTGTTTTCAGGTTGACCATCAAATGGCCATTGAGACCAATTCTTTTGATTGAGCTTGCTTAAGAATCATTGTCTAACTTGTTTGTGTTGTAGGTGGCTTGGCTCACATGCCTTAAGCCTTGTGCCTTGCACATCCATGTGCCTCAAATTGACTGTTGGCCTCTGTTTCCTTTTACTTTGTTTGAAGTTGTGTACTAACATCTGCTTGACTGTTTCAGGTGCTTTAGTTGCTTAGTTCCTTGTGAACTTTTGCTTTGATTTGCTTGTATAAGCAATTTGCATTGAGGTATGTCTCTTCTACTTCATGTAGTCTGGAAGACCTGGCCTGTTACTTGGCCAGGCAACTGTCTGAAGTCCTCCTTAAGAGGCAATGATTGTGACTGTTTACTTTTGTCCTTGCATAGAGTCAAAGACCTCCTAAGTGAAGAGGCAATTGGTGGAAGGTAGGGATATGCAATCTATCCCCCACTATTCAGTGTGTCATCTGCTTTGCTCACACCAGTGTGTTGATGCATTGCAGATACAAACCCAAGATCTTGTACAATTGTGCAGTCGAGTCAGTTTTAAATGTGTAGAAGGGTTCCCACTTTCTGAACCCACACATTCTTGTCTTAAGCTCTCCCAGGCCAGGGATAAGAGCTGTGAAGTCTTATCTTCACTCACCTTTCATCTGCTTCACCTTAGCCCCTCAATGGCAAGGTTAAGAGCAACATTTACCCAGTTCCAGAGGTTTGTTTGTTGAGGTTGATATGACCCCTCGACTAAAACCTAACCCTTGTTTGAGCCACTTGTGTGCATATAGTGTGTGCTACCTGTGCTATCTGTGCTTGTAGGATTGTTTGACTTGCTTCCTGTGCAAGTTAGGATTGTTTGACTTGCTTCCTGTGCAAGTTAGGATTGTTTGACTTGCTTCCTGTGCAAGTTAGGATTGTTTGACTTGCTTCCTGTGCAAGTTAGGATTGTTTGACTTGCTTCCTGTGCAAGTTAGGATTGTTTGACTTGCTTCCTGTGCAAGTTAGTGTTTGCTTAGACTTGCTTCCTGTGCAAGTTAGGTTTTGCTTGGCTTGCTTCCTGTGCAAGTTAAGTGTAGGTGTGGCTTGCTTCCTGTGCAAGTCATGTCTAGGATAGGCTGGCTCCCTGTGCCAGTTAGCTAGAAACCTTAACTTAGGGATGATTTGCATGACAACATCTAGGCTCGAGTCGTAGTCTCCCTAGTTGTGTCTCCCTCTGTTATCTGGTTAGGCTAGTCCTTCATCCCTCTGTAGGGGAACTACATCGCCCTGATCTTCATACCAGATGAAGTATGTAGGCAGGAGATTGAGCTGATCTCTCCGGGCGCCTTTTTTTCTTTTTTTGTGTGTGTTGTTTGACAGTTGCTAGGCTCGAGTGCCTGACTCCTTAGCAATTTGTTGTCTGTTTGTTTGAGTGTGTGCTTGACAGTTATAGGCTCGAGTCCCCGACTCCCTATTAACCTGTTGTGTTGTTGTGTGCCTGGAAGCCGATGTAAGTCCATCGAGTGGCATTTGGGTTCCAGTGTGTGTGTGTTTAGGTTCGGATGTCAATGTAAGTCCAGTGATTGGCATTTGGGCTCCACGTTTGCCTCTTTGCGTGTGTTATAGGTTCGGATGCTGACATAAGTCCAGTGATTGGCAGTCGGGCTCCACGTTTGCCTGTGTGTGTCTTGTTTATTTGTGCACGTGTCAGCCGAGCTACGAATGCTCTGATTCTTCTCTCGTCCGAGAAGATACGTATGCATAGGATGCGATATCCTAGCGAGCATGTGTTGTTTCCCCAGTCCGAACTACTTCGACTCTGATGTCTATGCCTGATAGACTAAGTAGGCCCAGGATGCGGCATCCTGCCGAGTCAGTTTCAGTCAGTTTTCTTTTGTCTCTTTCAGCCAGTGTGTGTGTTTTGAGCAGTGTTTTAGCAACCATTTTCCTTTCTATTGTGCGTGGATCCCGTAGAGTACTACGGATGCGTAGGGGTGATAATACCTTCCCTTCGCATAACCGACTCCCGAACCCATTCTCTTTGGTCGCGAGACCATGTTCTTTCCCAAGTTTACTCTGAGCGTTTCCTTTCCCTCTTTTGGGATAAATAACGCACGGTGGCGGCTCTGTTGTTTCTTTCTTTTCCCGCCGGTTTTTCGCGCGATGCGACAGCTGGCGACTCTGCTGGGGATACAGAGAAGTTGACCTCTGCTGGTCCATCTTCCCTGAGCGAGTCTCTCCTAGCGCTCTTTAGGATTAGGGTTTTGGTTGCTTTCTGCTTGTTGTATTTATTTGCATTCATTGTATATATGTACATTTATTGTTTGCATTGATTGTGTGCATCGATGTTTGCATTTCATATTCACTATTCATTACTGGCTGGCTGTCTGTTTTCTCTGTGTGGGGGGGGAGTCAGTTGAGGTAAAAGGCCCAATACCCAGGCTATGAGTGAAATCTAGGAAACCTAGGAATAGAGTGATTCATGGGAAGCGGGTGGTATGGCGCCACTTAGCGGAACATTGATATCACGAGCAGTTCAGACCCTGGTGGGATATTGTCGTTACATACTTCAGGTGTGTATATGATGGTATTCTGCGAAAGGTTATTTATGCTGCGTTTCTCTTCGACTTTACCCTGGCCTAGACAACACTCGTGAGTGGGGAGGGTTTGATCATTACAGGTACAGTTGCTGATTGTTGGTGACTTGTTGGTGATTCTTGATACTGGTGGTGACTGTAAGTTATGGGCATTTATTTCTGGGACGCCAGAGTTCTGTCCGTGGTTTATCAGCGGGTTCCGTTTATTTCGGATCCCCGGGCTGATTTGAGAGTACTTGTTCAGAGGATCCGTTCGTCACCCGTTCAGTGTTTGTTCCTGTGAAGATAGTGATATAATCTCCGGTTCCGTTTATTTCGGAACCCCCCCCAAGTTGGATTTATGGTAACTTGATCCCACAGATATGACTGGTTCAGAAAAGCAGAGGGTCTACAGTTGACTTGGTGGCACAAAGGCCTGCATTCATGCATTTGCATCATATCATCTCGCATTCATCTGCATTCAACTCATGTCTGGCCGTACTCAGGGTCCGTTATTTTTAAATTAAAAACCCCGGTTGAGAGACATCCAGATGTCTAAATGTTGTTGATGAAATTTTATCTGTCTCAATGAAACCAGAAAAAAAAAAGGACTGAATATTCCTAGTACGGACAGACATTGCATGTGTGAGTCATACTAACCCATTTGCTGTTTTGTAGGTTTCAGTATTCAACCGGTACGCATAGCTCGTCTGTTCAGATAACCTGCTGGGGGTCAACAAATCCAAGCTGATGGATCTTCCCAACGCCGACGTCCTTGAGCTGAAAGGGATGATGAGGGAGTTGTTCAGCGTTGTGCAAGGGCTTGCCTCGGGGCAGAAAGCCATGTCCGAAAGACTGGAAAGGATTGAGAAACGGTTGATAATGGAGAAAGTTCAGGAGAAGGCTCTGTCCTCCGAAGTGAACAAACCTTCTGGTACTGTAGCAGAGAAACCCTCCGACAGTGGTCCATTCAAGAAGAAAGTTGAGCCAGTTGGTGTGCCTGCAAAGAAAGAACGTAGCAAAGATCGTTATCATCCTTATGCTGCCACTGTAACCACTCCTGTCAGCAATCCACCTGCTCAACAGCAACAACTGCCACCTCAACAGAAGACACCGGGAGCTAAGAACCAGGTGAAGAAGAAGAATGAGGATCGTCAGTTTGAGGAACCACCGGTGACTTATGCCTTTCTTTTCCAAAGGTTGAGGGATCTGGGGTTAGTTCGGCCAAGGATTTTGATTCCTATAGAACAGCAGCGGAGGCCTGCCAACTATGATGAGAGTGCCAAGTGCGAGTTTCACTCTGGGGCACCCGGGCACAGCATTGAAGGTTGCAGAGCTTTTAAGCATACTGTCCAAGATCTGGTGGACTCCAAGGCTATCAGCTTGGCCCAGATAATGAATGAGGATGTCGACCCCGTACTCAGGCAGGGTCCAGCAAAGGTAAAGATGATGAAAAAGGTCAAGAAAGGAATAGAAGTGATTGAAGAGGGTCAGCTAAAAGGTCCAATGGTTATGGTTCCAAAACTTCTGCTACGGGATGGAGCTTTCCCTGCTGTTGATAATGCTTGTGCGACTGTCACTACGGAAGGGTGTGTATTGATGAAGGACCCGACCCAGAAGATGAAGAAAGTAGAAATGGACAATGAAAGATGTAAAGCACCCAGTCTGGCAGTTGAAACCGTCCAGGTGGAGAATGCCTTTGTCGCTGAGAAAAAGAAGAAGCTGTCCATTTCTTCTTATAAACAAGCTCTGGAGGTGGTGAAGAACAAAGAGGCCCAAGGCTGGGGGAGGATCATTGACATTGTGATAAAAGCAGACATGTTTGGGGTCGGTTATCAACCGGGTCAAGAGTCGCCTAGACCAAATAGAGGATGTCGCCCACCACACACCTTCGTCAGTGCAGGAATGTTGGATCCTGGTCATGCCCGTTCAGTGGGTGAGGATGTTGACAACGACCGCGAGCTTGAGGCGTGGATAAAGTCATGCGTACCAGGCAATTGGAAGGCCTCCAAGAGCATCATTGTCACTCATTCTGAAGAGTAGTATTTCTGTTTTTCAATTTTTGTTTGCATGAAAGCCATACGTTTTGCCCGAAACGTAATGGTCCATTGTAAGGGCCATCTCATGTGTTTCATTATGCAACATTTTGCATCAGTAATGAATGGATGTTTTTGTAGTTAAAAGCAGTGTTCCCTGTTTTTCATTTAATTTTGCAATTTAAAAAAAAAAAAGAGAAAAAAAACAAACAAATAAAAATGGCAACGTTTTTTCACTCTCTTTCCTTTTGATTTTGTCTCATTCCAAAGTAATTACTCTCCTGATCTCACCGATAACGATTTGGTTACACCTCTGTATGACTTCGATAATTCGACCTATCATGCCAGAGAAAAAAGGCGAAGGAGATTGTGATTTGTTGGAATTAGCCAGGTCATTGAAACGAGAGGAGAAGGTGATTCAACCGCACGAGGAGCGATTCAAGATTGTTACTCCAAGCTCCACCGAGGTTAGAAAGCAAAAGCTGAGGCCGACAAAGGATGAGAAAGAGAGAAGGTGTGAATGGACTATCAAGATGCGAGTAGAGCTAATCAGAAAGATGCATTCCCGGTACATCACGATGAGGTATTGGTTGATTATATGGCTCAGGTCTCAGTGTTTATCTTCATGGATGGCTTCTTGGCCAAGACCAGATTGAACTGTTTCCAGATGATATGAAGTAAACCAGATCCATCACACAAGGGGCACCTTCTTGTTCTAAGTTGATGTCGTTCCGTCACATGAGGCCGGTGCCACGTATCAGAGGTCTACGGTGATTTTGTTTCATGATATGATTCATCGTGAAAGCAAATGCCATGTTGATGACATGATGGCAAAGTCCCAAGCAGAACAGGGGCATCCGGTAGACTTGGGGCAAGTTGTTTAACCGTTTGAGATAACTCATACTTTCGAGTCTGAATCAGTGCACTTATGGAGTGTCATTCATCAAGCTACCAAGGATTGTTGTGAGCAAATCAGAGGAATCGAGGTCGATCCTGCTAAAAAAAAAAAAAAAAAAAAAAAAAAAAAAAAAAAAAAAGGGGTAAGTTGTAGGAACCTCTGATTCTGATACCTCAGTAAAAGAAATAACTGTTAATCCGGTACTTGATAATCCTCGAGGGGTCTGCGAGGTGCGTATTGAGTCAGCATGACTAGTCTTGTCGAAAAGAGTATGCAATTTACCTAAGCAAAAAGTTTATCGACTGTGAAACAATACACCCGCTGTTCGAAAAACTTGATGTACTTTGGCATAGGCTGCTCGCCGACTGAGACAGTGTATGTTGATTCATACCACTTTGTGGATGTCCAAAATGGATCTGATCAGATATGTGTTTGAGAAGCTAGTAGCAACCCATGGAAAGGTTATCAACCAAGGAAGTTTGAGGTCCCTGATGAGGACATCTCGAGGTACTCAAATCGAAAGATTGAGAGTGACCGATCCCGGAGGAGGGGCCTGGCCCTGAATCCGAACGGATTCCGATGTCTGATGGGGAAGTAAAGTGAATGAGGTAGTGCTCCCCGAATCCCAGCTGGTTGCACCAACAATGGTGGCTGAACATAAAGTCTGTATCCTGGATATTGAATCTTGGGATGTGCATCTACTTGGGGCAGTGACTTCCTCACAGATATATGAGAAATCAGAGAAGACTGAATG
Source organism: Lathyrus oleraceus (assembly GCF_024323335.1). NCBI lineage: Eukaryota > Viridiplantae > Streptophyta > Magnoliopsida > Fabales > Fabaceae > Lathyrus > Lathyrus oleraceus. The sequence continues at coordinate 438,222,967 of NC_066581.1, read as the reverse complement.
GATAAGGACTCGGAATGACATGTCAAGTCCAATTGAGGAAAAAGCGTTGACAGTTACCTGGCATGGGGCGGTTGTACCCAGTGAACGAAGCATGTTGTTAACCAAGAAGTGTGACCTCGCGCGTGCCACGCGGAAGAATTGGTTGAAAAGGATCCTTCCTTCTCAAGACGATTGTGGGGCAAATGGACAAACAGTTATGAATGTCCATTCGTGGTCAAGACGGTTTCCTCTGATAAAACCTTGTTACTGACGACCACGGATGATGACGATTTTCCATCCCTTGTGAATGCGGACGCAGTTAGAAAATACTTCGTGAAAGAAACCCGCTGGACAAAAAGAATAAAAGAGTCCAGGCAAAAAAGGGCATCCCGGCGAACCAAAAAAACAGAAAGAAAAGGTTCGGGCAAAAATTAGGGATAAAAATAAAAGAAAAGAACTGTACACCCGGCAAGTTGAAAACCCGCAAGGGCGACTTGGGCAAGAAAGGGTATCCCGGTGGACTGAAACCCGAAAGGGCGGTCCAGGCAAAAGAGGGATTGAAACGAACAACTGCGTCCAGCGTGATCATTTGTGCTCATGATGACTTGGATAATCTCCGACAGAGACCGATCGGAAGCGTCTGGTTCAGAAGACAGAAGGTGCGGAAAGTCCTGAGGACATATGAGGTGTAACTGAGTTGGAACCCGATGAAATCACATTTTCACGTTGCCACTAGGATAGATTTTTCTTTTATGTGCAATCACCTCTTTCCAGGGTTTGCTTCCTGTGTGTTGCTCAAATTGTGAGCCATCTTTTATTCCAGTCAAATAAAGCGTGTGTTCGGTCAAATAAATTTTGTTTTTTGTGTCATTACTGTTTTGGTTACGAAAACATCTATTCATTTTGATAAGAATATTTGCCTTTTGAAACATAGAGGTCCCTTCTGATGCATGCTTGTGAGATTGAAATCTGGAAATCTTACTTGGAAGTCTGAGTGACCTAAGTGTTGAAATATCAGAACACCTGGGGCATACCTGGGGCACGTTTTTATCTGACGATCTCTTGTGCAGGTGCTGTTAGACATCTTCATTCACTTGCCAGTTGTAATATGAACCCTTTTGACAAAGAGATCCCCTCAGAGTCCAACCAGGGGCAAGGGATAGATGAACCGTGAAAAGACGGTGAAGGATTACGACGACGATCCTGGAAAGTTAATCAAGAAGACTCTTCAAAGTCTGATGATTGGAAAGTATGTATGAATCCCAAGAGTTCAGCCTCCGTGAAGTACGAACGAGTTGGGAATACAAGATGATGGAGCAGAAAAGTCCAGAAGAGTCTGGGAGTTCTTAAAAGTGGAAAGTCAGCACTATGGGTGGATGATGGATACTAGTGTTCGACGAGTCGACCGACATCCCTGTCAAACAAGCTGTATCTCCCCAGAGGATTGAGAGTGTGATCTCCCTGGCAGATTCGAGATCGTTGTCTCCTCAGCAAGCCTGAAGGTTATCACGTCCCCAGCCCAAGCCAGTATTGAAGCTATCAGAGTTATTTCCCCTGCAGAGATACCTGTGGACAGTACCTCCTTTCCCCAACAGATCTAAGGATTGCTTCTCCCCAGCAGTCCTGTGATTGCAGATTTCCCCAGTTGAGAATCCCCGCTGAGCGCCTGGCAGTTATTTTCCCCGGGAGCACCCCAGTGGAGTTTATCAGTAGACTGTTGGTGTGTTCCCCAACAATTGGTTTTGTGATGCTATCATCTCCAGTGTGGCCGTGAGTGCTTATCCCAAGCAGGTTTGTGGGAATTCATCTCCAGTATGATATGACGTGCTATCATCCTCGACAGAGTTGTTACTCTCACCACTATGGTTGTTCTCTCCACTAGGATTGTTCTCCTCAGCAGAATGGTGTGGTTTTCCTCAACAAGTTCCCCGAGTAGAGCGGGTCTCATGAAATACATCTCCAGCAGTGATTCTCCTACATATGGATTGGTTGGGTCGTCCCTAATGAAGTAGCATTTATTTCTCCAGCAGAGTTCATCCTACCAGTGGATTGGACGGGTTTCTGTAATAGACTGATATCTGTATCCCCGGCGGAGTTGTGACTGTTTTCCAAGTCTGAAGTTGTCTTCACAGCGGAGGTTGTGTTGATGGTTTTTCCCCAGCAAGGTTTGTCTTTCCCCATGCAGAATGGAAGTTGACTTGGTTATAGGATCCCCAGCACAGTTCCCAGAGTTCCCCGGTGTTGTCTCTGAAGGAGACGTGTGTTTATGCATTCAGCATTTAGATAAGCATAGCATATCGCATCATTAGTGCATAGCATTTCCATGATCATGGGGCATTGTGTAAAACAAAAAAAACTCATGCATCAACATAGCCAGCATATTCATTAGCCCTAGGCCGTGGCGACCAGCCGAGGTTGGGTTGTTGGAAAGAGTTTAGCATTGCGCCATTGGATCGGCTTCAGAATCGGGTTCATCAGCATGGTTGAGAGGTTGGTGTTTTCCCAACAAGTGATTCCTCGGTCGAGTGGGTATCCCCATCAGTGTTACTCCCAATTGTTAGCGTCTTGCCGGCTTGGGTCTTTTTCCTTAAGCAGATATGGGTGTGTCTAATCTCTCCATGTAGAGTCTACCCCTTAAGCAGAAAGTGTCAATCTTTTCCTGCCATTTCCCCACTGAGATACATCCTCGTGGATGACGGTTGCTTCCGTTCCCTCCCTAATGGGATGGGTTTTCCCTATTGAGTTCTTTCCTCATTAGGATGAGTCTTGTTTCAGTCTGCCTTTTTGAATCGATTCTAAATTGGCTTCCAGTTGGCTGTCTCCTGTACTTCCCGGGGGCATAAATGAATAGTCGCTCACTAACCGACACTCATTCATCTTATCCTCAGCGGAATTTGTCTGGCCTCTACCACCAAACCGGTAGCTGTAAGTCCTATCTTTGTGGTTTTCTACCCACTAGCTGGTAGTTGTAAAATCCCACTTTCCTCCCCTTGTTGGAATTAACCCTTTGTGCTCATCCCAATGATGACTGGTTACTTTTCCGTGGTTTTCTGCCTACAAACCGGTAGATGTAACCCCCTCTTTGTGGTATTATTGGTCTTGTCCCCTTTGGATACTTGCTTTGATCAAGCAGTATTGTCCCCATTGGGTCTTCACTTTCTTTTTGGATACTTGCTCCAAGTTAGCAACTTTATCCTCTTTTGATTGGTCATCTTTTGCATACCTAGTCTGGTACCCAGATGCCTTTCTTTTCGGTCGATTATTCATTTAACAACCTACAACCCGGTTATGGATAATCTTCCATGCGAGTGTATTATCTATGTTTTGACGACTATAGATAATATGTACTTATGATTTCCCGGTATTCAGACCGAAGGAGTTTCCGACGATCAGGTCGATGTACTCATGGCACAAGGCCAATTTCCCGGTATTCAGACCGAAGGAGTTTCCGACGATCAGGTCGAAGTACTCATGGCACAAGGCCAATTTCCCGGTATTCAGACCGAAGGAGTTTCCGACGATCAGGTCGATGTACTCATGGCACAAGGCCAATTTTCCGGTATTCAGACCGAAGGAGTTTCCGACGATCAGGTCGATGTACTCATGGCACGAGGCCAATTTTCCGGTATTCAGACCGAAGGAGTTTCCGACGATCAGGTCGATGTACTCATGGCACGAGGACAATTTTCCGGTATTCAGACCGAAGAAGTTTTCTCCTCTCCGTTGGTGTCGATAAACGTCGAGTTTTTCCTAGTTATCCGATGATGTCTAGTTGTACCCCTCTCCATGCAGAGTTACCTCTCCGTTGGTTTCGATAAACGTCGAGTTTTTCCTAGTTATCCGATGATGTCTAGTTGTACCCCTCTCCATGCAGAGTTACCTCTCCGTTGGTTTCGATAAACGTCGAGTTTTTCCTAGTTATCCGATGATGTCTAGTTGTACCCCTCTCCATGCAGAGTTACCTCTCCGTTGGTTTCGATAAACGTCGAGTTTTTCCCAATCATCCGTTGATGATTTGTTTGTGTCCTTCTTCCCTAGTGAAGTATTCCTCCTCTCCGTTGGTGTCGATAAACGTCGAGTTTTTCCTATTCGTCCTATGACGTCTAGTTGTACCTATCCCCATGTGGATTTACCTCTCCGTTGGTCTTGGTAAACGTTGAGTTTTTCCCATTTCGTCCGTCGACAAATGGTTGTATCCTTTCCAGTCATTCATTAATGTCTGGTTACCTCGTCGTTGGTCTTGGTAAACGTCGAGTTTTTCCTAGTTGTCCGTTGGCATCTAGTTGTGATTTATATTCCCATTCGTCATCGTTGTGATGTCTGGATGTGGCCATACCCTTTGAAAACCAAAAAATATATATACCCAGCAATAAATATCAAATCCCAGTGGACGTTTCCATTGGTGGATCCCTGTATTGTGCAAATTCTACGGTTCTTTGGTATTCAATCCCTGTTTACCCTGAAAGTCTGACAGCCGTTGCTCTCATCCATTCGGGTTCCCAGCTGATTGAATAGGGGCAGCTGTAGCACCTCAAATTTGCACCTATCATCATGCATACATTTTCACATTAGGTCATGGCATATCATGGTCCATTGCATAGCATTGCATCGTCCCTCAGTTGCCTCAAGAGCAAGCAATCAAGAATTAGGTCAAACTAATCTCCTGATCAGTCAACCAAGCAAGCAAAAGATTTTCTCATTGAATCAAGGCCTTGGGGTTTGTCCAACAAGTTCACATGGCTTGGAGGTCCATTTGAAGTATTTTGGTCAAGGGTTGAAGGCTCAGAGATCATCAGTTCATACACAGACAGTCAAAAACCCTAAAAAGGTCAACTGTCAGTCAAAGCAATGGTTGGTGGTCATTCTTGTGGAATTTGGGCACCATGGTCAAAAATCAAGAGTTCATACAACTTGGGACATCATTTGAAGTCAAGTTCTCAAGGAATTAGGGTTTGGAAGTCATCAGTCAATGCATAATCAGTCAGAAACCTTAAAAGTCAACTGTTGGTCAACTGTCCATTTAATCAGTGATTGGATGATTGGAATTGGTTTGTGAGAGTTCATTCATGTCCAAATAGTCATCATACATCATGCCAAACACCATCATGGAAGAGATTGAAGCCAGATCGAAAATTTCCCAAAATGGAAACTGGGCCTGTAACTGAAACCTGCCATAAATGGAAAGTCTTGATCCTCAAACTTACATTTTGATACAAGCCTCAAATGAATTTTTGCCCAACATGAAAGTTGAAGATCTTGTTCTCCCATTTCCAAAAAGTCCTAGAACTCTCAATTCCCATGTGTGGTTGGAAAGTTATGATCGAATCGATTTCAGAAAATCTTGAACTTCAAAGGGCCATATCTCTCAAACCGTTTGGCCAATTTTGGTGGGGTTTTTTCCTACATGTCACATTTGATCCCCTCTTTCCAAAAATATAAATTTCATGAGCCAAAACTTCACCAATCAAAATGGCATATTTTGACCTTTTTCATTTAAATGAAAGTTTGACCAAGAGTTGACTTTTTGATTTAAACATTTTTTCAACATTTGGCCAATTGGAACAGCTCATAAATGTCATTTAGAATGTGTTTGCAAAGTCAAAATATGCAGTACATAAGGCCATTGCTTGGTTGCTTGAATTGTAAGAAAAGTACAAGTTTCACTATACCACTCCATGCTTGCATTTGAACCATGCCTTGGTACCTTCAAACAGAACTTTTAGAGGCCTTTTTCTGTCATTTGAGACCTCATCTTGCAGCCTAAACCAACAACAATAGAAGGCCATGCTTAGTTGCTAAAAATTGGGCAAAAGTACATGTGTTCACCATGCTTCCACAACCATACTTGTACCATGACCATAACAACATACCTCCTCATCATATTTTCTGCAGATGGAGGACAGTAGCAGGACAGTAGCAAAAACCATTTCATCACTCATCCTAAAACTAATTCACCTGGCCATTTGTGTTTTTGCTGTCAAAAACAAAGTGCATGATTTCCTGCTACAGCTGCCACAAAACCAACATAACACTGCAGCAGAAAATTGGATTCATCTGGCCCTCACCTTGCTATTTTTCTGTTAAAAACAAAAGGAACAAAATCCTCTAACCACACGGCATACAACATTATCTCAAACCTCACCCCTGCTATTTGCTTGGCACTTCAGAAAAAAAACCTGCCTTGCCACAACCAACATAACATGAACTAGCCAACAATACCAACTATTTTCACATTCCACTCAGCATTTTTGAATCAACAGCAACCTCCAACCACAAGAAAACTACACATTTCACAAGCTTCATTTTGGATGCATTAACCAAATCATTCCAAACTTCCAACAAACTAAGGTTGGCTTGACCATACCCTCCACCATTTTCTGCCAAGGACAGGAGCAGTAGCCACAAGCCATCAAAGACTGCAGCAGAAAACCATGGATTGACCTTGCCCTCACTTGGCTATTTTTCTGTCAAAAACACAACAAACTAAGGCTGGCTTGACACATATCCTGCATGATTTTCCTGCCACTTGTAGACAACAGCACACCTTTTCATTCTTGAAGCAGCCAACACCTAACAAACCTCATTCATCAAAGATAACCTCACTTGCATTTTGCCGAGCCTTGCTATTTGCAATTTTCTGTCCAAGCACAAAGTGACCAAACACATTTTCTGTCCAACTGCAGCAACAACAAAAACTCCAAACCAGCACACACTCTAAAAAACTGATTTTGCTGTTTTGGCACAAAGAGATTTTTTTTCTGTCAAAAAACATAACAAGGGGAACAAAACCACCTTCACTCACTTCCTAAAGAATGGACTTGGCTTGGCCCTTGCTCTCCCACACAAACACATAAAACAGAACTTTCAACCCCCCATTTTTTCTGTCATAAGAAACCACAACAGCAACTGCTAACAGCAGATGTTAAAACTTCATCTTTTTCCTGTCATGAACAAGTAACAGCCAAACCAGCAAAAAACCTTGGTCCTCTCATTTTCTCTCAAGCCTCACTTTGGCTATTTTTCTAAAACCAACCAAAAGCCTCACTCACCTTTTTTGCATTTTTCAAAACCCTGTCCAAAACACCACAAAACCTAGCCTGGCCCTGCTTGACACCATATCCTCCATCAATCTCCTGTCATGAGTAACAACAATCACAGCCACACAAAACCATTTTGGCCAAGGAAGAAAAGCATGGCTCACATTCTAAAAAACTAACCTTGCTTGGCAATTCTAAATGGCTGTCAAGAACCCCTAAGAATCAAACCCTGCAGCATCCAAGAGCAACATCCCACAGCAGGAATTCACCTTGCCTTTGCCTATCAAGAAAACCTGTCAAGGGCTTCCAAGAACCTGAGCCTTGCATTGTGTTTCCAACATCCATTCTATCATTTTCTGTCATTTAACAAGCCTTGCTAGTAACCATCCAACACCACAGACCCTTGGCTCCCACTATCCCAAATCACACCTTGCTATGTCCAAAGCCAACACCTAACAAACCTCATCCAACCAAGATCAACCACTCACCTTCATTGGCAAACCCTGTCATGAAAAAACTTGCAGCATCCACTCACAACCAATTCACACATACACAAAAGAACTTAACATGGTTTTTAGCTTGATGCAGATTTTGCCATCCATTTTCTGTCACATTAAAGAGCCATCAAACACCCTCCCCTAACTCACCTTGCTATTTGGCATTTGTTTTTGTCTGTCCAAACAAAAGAACCAAATCCTCTAAATACACTTCCCTCAAATCTCACCTTGGCTTGGGCATTCCTATTTTTCTGTCAACAGACATAGCAAGACTAAGCTGAGCTAACCAACAAAATCAATTGCCTACAGCGTTCTAAAACCTCACCTTGCATTGTGTTTCCAAAAAAACCCTGCAGCAGCACAACCTGACCTGCCTTGCCTTGCTCAATGTTCTTTCACTCAAAACCTCATTTGGCCATTGGACCATTTTTGAAAACCCTGCAGTATCCAACAGCATAGGGTAAAAGAACCTGTCATGGGACCAACCTTGCTTTGCACTTTCAAAAGTCTGTCCTAAAATGCAAAGAGCTGAAGCCTTGGTTGTTTCACCACCATTTTCATCATGCAGCCAAGCCAACAGAACTGCATTGATTCATACTCATAAGAGGTGACCTGGCTTGCTTGGCATTTATCAAGAAGCTGTCCAAAATACTAAGGAACCAAACCTGGCCCTGCTTGAGACACCATATTCTCCATCATTTTTTCTGTCATGAGAAACTAAGAGCAGCCATACCAGCCAAGCCATGAGATTGCCAACAGAACTGCATTCATTTTCTCAAACATGATCTCACTTGCATTTTCTACAAGACCTGTCAAAACTTCCAAAAAGACCAAGTTTGCCTTTGCCAAAGAGCAACATAAAACAGCATATCATGGTCATCTTCTGTCATGTTAAACACTAGTAGCCCTATCACAACCAACTTCACATTTATACACACTTCACTTGTTGGCCAAGGTCATTTGCTGTCCAAACACATAGCTTCAAAATAACCAAAAACCCTGCCACAAGTGGCAGGCCAAAAACAAACCTTCACTTATTTTTCCAACCAAAGCCCTTGCTCACTTGGCCATTGTTCTGTCAAAAACACAACAAACTAAGCAGCATGATCTAACCTGCCTTGCCTTGCACATTCCACTCAGCATCTTGAACCAACAAGCAGCAGCACACCACAAACACCTTCACTCAGTTTTCAACCTCAACCTTGTTTTGCATCTCAAAACCCTGCCATGAAAAAAACTCCCAACTTGACCTAGCCTTGCCAATCCATCCAACAGCACGAGCATCTCACCCTAAAACTGCATTGACCTTTTGCCTTGGCATTTTAATCAAATCACAGAAATTTGTCCAAGAACTTAAGAAGAGTTTGGCCTTGCTCTGCTTAGGACTGCATCTAAGCATCATGTTGACATACCACAAACCAACATAACCAACTGAAAAGCCATTGTTCATTCACATTCTAAAAAACACTTTTGGCCATTTCTCAAGCAACAGCCCAAAACTTCCAAAGGGGTTGAACCTTGCCTTGCCTAAACACCATCCAAACATCTTTCTAAGCTTAAGGCAATTGCTTTTCACAACTGGAAGCAACTCTGCTAAGTGCTGTTTTAGAAGAACATTCATCCATGGCCATCCAAGATTGAAGCATCCATAAGTCAAACAACTTTCATCATTCATCATCAAGGAGGCTCTAGGACCATTATTTCACTTCAATTCCATCCAAAAGCATCAGCATCATCACTGTCCCTCCAAATTGGTAAGTTTTCGAACTCCATGATTTCTCAAATTGATACATGTTTTCAAAAGATCTTTCAATGCTGAGTTTAGTGATGCTTTCACTTTTTGGAATGGTTGCTTATTCATGAAGATATGATGAGATAAAGTTTGATGCTTGAAAATGTTTCCTTCGATTTCTTGTTGTGTAGTTCAAATTAATGAAAATAGGGTTTGGATTGTTGTTGTATGCTGTTTGATGATTACAATGATATGCTCAATTTTGATTTTTGGGAAGAATTGAGAAATCATGATTCTTGAGTATAAACCCTAAATCCCAATCTGCCCAGATTGTTCCCAATTTCGTGTTACTGTGCCATTCCCCACTGGCCAATAGAAACATTTCAATCCCTGCCCAAAACGACTGTGTTTTGATTAGTGGATTCCAATATTACCAAAATGCCATTCTTTCAATGTTAATTTCAATAATTATTTCATTTTTGATGCCCATCTTGTAAAAATCATAACTTGTTCAATCTTGATCCAAATTCAATGGGAATTTTTGTGTTGTGTTCATCATGATCTCTACTTTTTTATCATTATTTTTCCAGAATTTTTGGATGAATGGTTTTTAATTGGCCTTAGGGTTTGTGACATGTGACCAAATTTTGTACACTTTGCCAAATCAATTGTGAAATGATGAGAATGTATCCAATGGCTCCCAAATTTTTTGTGCTTAAACTAGACACATTCATGGTGATTTTGGTGTAGAGTTTGTGAATTTATCATTTGTGGTTTGTGAGTTATGATTTTTTGAATTAGGGTGTGACAACTTGTGTCACACCATTGATGTCCAACTTCATGATTTTCATTACCATGCTTCCTTACATCCAAATGACCCCAAATTTTGCATGAACCTACACTTGTATGTCTAGTTCACATGTGAATTTTCTTGGATTTATTTGAGCTATTTTCCTAATTGTTTGAGATTTTCTCCCCTGCCTAGTCAATAGTTGACTTTGTGTGACACATGTTCCCCTTTCATTTGTGGAATTCTCATACTTTATTAGATGGACTTGAAATTTGACATGTGATAACTAGACATCTCAAGCTTTGCATTGGTGTTAATCTCATTCATTTCTCTTCTGTTTTCAATTTGATATGATTTTTTGAAGTTGACCCATGTTTGTTGACCTTCATTATGCATGCTTAAATTTGGTTTGACTTTCTGATTTTCATTGACTGCCTTCCACTTGTCCAAATGGGATGAAATTTGACATGCTTACCATGCTATGTGTTAGGGTTGATCATGATTTATTTGGTGATTTTTGGAAAATGTTTAGATTGCTTTTGAGTTAAGTCTTGCTGTTGACTTCTGTGAGCTTCTGTTTGCCATGTTTTGACCTGATCTGTTCATGAAATGATGATAGTGATTGATATGAATGTGAACCCAATTGGTTTTGTTTCCTAATGGTTTGAACATGATTTTGGATGCTTGCCCTTTGCTGTTTTGACTTTCTCATTCATTTTTGACCCTAGGCTTGCCCTAGTGGTCCTGCTACTCACCTTTGAGTTTGTGTTTTCAGGTTGACCATCAAATGGCCATTGAGACCAATTCTTTTGATTGAGCTTGCTTAAGAATCATTGTCTAACTTGTTTGTGTTGTAGGTGGCTTGGCTCACATGCCTTAAGCCTTGTGCCTTGCACATCCATGTGCCTCAAATTGACTGTTGGCCTCTGTTTCCTTTTACTTTGTTTGAAGTTGTGTACTAACATCTGCTTGACTGTTTCAGGTGCTTTAGTTGCTTAGTTCCTTGTGAACTTTTGCTTTGATTTGCTTGTATAAGAAATTTGCATTGAGGTATGTCTCTTCTACTTCATGTAGTCTGGAAGACCTGGCCTGTTACTTGGCCAGGCAACTGTCTGAAGTCCTCCTTAAGAGGCAATGATTGTGACTGTTTACTTTTGTCCTTGCATAGAGTCAAAGACCTCCTAAGTGAAGAGGCAATTGGTGGAAGGTAGGGATATGCAATCTATCCCCCACTATTCAGTGTGTCATCTGCTTTGCTCACACCAGTGTGTTGATGCATTGCAGATACAAACCCAAGATCTTGTACAATTGTGCAGTCGAGTCAGTTTTAAATGTGTAGAAGGGTTCCCACTTTCTGAACCCACACATTCTTGTCTTAAGCTCTCCCAGGCCAGGGATAAGAGCTGTGAAGTCTTATCTTCACTCACCTTTCATCTGCTTCACCTTAGCCCCTCAATGGCAAGGTTAAGAGCAACATTTACCCAGTTCCAGAGGTTTGTTTGTTGAGGTTGATATGACCCCTCGACTAAAACCTAACCCTTGTTTGAGCCACTTGTGTGCATATAGTGTGTGCTACCTGTGCTATCTGTGCTTGTAGGATTGTTTGACTTGCTTCCTGTGCAAGTTAGGATTGTTTGACTTGCTTCCTGTGCAAGTTAGGATTGTTTGACTTGCTTCCTGTGCAAGTTAGGATTGTTTGACTTGCTTCCTGTGCAAGTTAGGATTGTTTGACTTGCTTCCTGTGCAAGTTAGGATTGTTTGACTTGCTTCCTGTGCAAGTTAGTGTTTGCTTAGACTTGCTTCCTGTGCAAGTTAGGTTTTGCTTGGCTTGCTTCCTGTGCAAGTTAAGTGTAGGTGTGGCTTGCTTCCTGTGCAAGTCATGTCTAGGATAGGCTGGCTCCCTGTGCCAGTTAGCTAGAAACCTTAACTTAGGGATGATTTGCATGACAACATCTAGGCTCGAGTCGTAGTCTCCCTAGTTGTGTCTCCCTCTGTTATCTGGTTAGGCTAGTCCTTCATCCCTCTGTAGGGGAACTACATCGCCCTGATCTTCATACCAGATGAAGTATGTAGGCAGGAGATTGAGCTGATCTCTCCGGGCGCCTTTTTTTCTTTTTTTGTGTGTGTTGTTTGACAGTTGCTAGGCTCGAGTGCCTGACTCCTTAGCAATTTGTTGTCTGTTTGTTTGAGTGTGTGCTTGACAGTTATAGGCTCGAGTCCCCGACTCCCTATTAACCTGTTGTGTTGTTGTGTGCCTGGAAGCCGATGTAAGTCCATCGAGTGGCATTTGGGTTCCAGTGTGTGTGTGTTTAGGTTCGGATGTCAATGTAAGTCCAGTGATTGGCATTTGGGCTCCACGTTTGCCTCTTTGCGTGTGTTTTAGGTTCGGATGCTGACATAAGTCCAGTGATTGGCAGTCGGGCTCCACGTTTGCCTGTGTGTGTCTTGTTTATTTGTGCACGTGTCAGCCGAGCTACGAATGCTCTGATTCTTCTCTCGTCCGAGAAGATACGTATGCATAGGATGCGATATCCTAGCGAGCATGTGTTGTTTCCCCAGTCCGAACTACTTCGACTCTGATGTCTATGCCTGATAGACTAAGTAGGCCCAGGATGCGGCATCCTGCCGAGTCAGTTTCAGTCAGTTTTCTTTTGTCTCTTTCAGCCAGTGTGTGTGTTTTGAGCAGTGTTTTAGCAACCATTTTCCTTTCTATTGTGCGTGGATCCCGTAGAGTACTACGGATGCGTAGGGGTGCTAATACCTTCCCTTCGCATAACCGACTCCCGAACCCATTCTCTTTGGTCGCGAGACCATGTTCTTTCCCAGGTTTACTCTGAGCGTTTCCTTTCCCTCTTTTGGGATAAATAACGCACGGTGGCGGCTCTGTTGTTTCTTTCTTTTCCCGCCGGTTTTTCGCGCGATGCGACACATTTGTGTGGTTAGTAAGTGGTAGAAACAAATATCTTAAGTGGTACTAACCATAATATTTGTTCTACCAGAGCAATTGACCCATTATTAGTGTTGCCAAAATGTCCCAAATAATAAAAGGTCAGTCCCAATTAATATTAATTAAGTCAACCTGAACTCGTTATTTACTCTATTTATCCCAATTGATAACTTTTAGAGCACATAGGAACTCAATTGATCTCAATTAATAGGAATTTAGGTATTTAAGGAAATGCGGGGTATTACATCCTCCCCCCTTATATAAAAATTCGTCCTCGAATTTAAATATTACCTGGAAGAGATGAGGGTAAGCTTCTCTCATTTCTGTCTCCAGTTCCCAGATAGCATCCCCCAGATATGATTCATCCCACTGAACCTTAACAAGAGGAATCTCCTTATTCCTTAATAACTTAACTTCCCGTCCTATAATACGGCTTGGTAGAGGTTCAAAAGTTAGATCTGCTTCTACTTCTATTGAATCTGGAAGGATAGGCTGAAGAGAATCTAAAATGTACTTTCGAAGTTGAGATACGTGAAAAATGTCATGCATTTCTGATAGAGAAGGTGGTAAAGCTAATCTGTAGGCTACTTCTCCAATCCTCTTTATAATATGGTATGGCCCTATGTATCTCGGACTTAGCTTCTGTGACTTAAACGATCCTTTCAGTCTCAACCTCGGAGTCACCTTCAAAAATACATGATCACCTTCATCAAATTCCAATGGTCTTCTCTTGTGATCCGCATAACTCTTTTGGCGATCTTGTGCTTTCTTCATCTTATCACGGACCATCCTTATCTTTTCAATAGTCTCTTGAATAATCTCCGGTCCTAAGATCCTTTCTTCACCAACTTCTGTCCAACATATAGAGGTTCTACATTTCCGTCCATACAAGGCTTCATAAGGAGCCATCCCGATAATTTTATGATAACTATTGTTATATGCGAATTCAATCAATGGTAAGAGCTCCTTCCAATTCCCTCCACTTTCAAGTACACAAGCTCTTAACATATCTGTAAGACCCCAATTTTGACCCTAAGATCCCTCATGCAATTCCATCATAAGCATTAGCATTGGGATCATGCCTTGGCATCCTCCTTACCCCTCCTTCATTGGGTTTGTTTTAGGAGAGATCACCAAGAATTTTGTGATTATATCATACTTGTATTTTATCATTTCACTAACCAAAATACCAAAAATATGCCTTTGTATTTGTCTAACTCTTTTGTAGGTATGGCATGATCTCATTGATTCATCAAGATCACATCTAGGGTTTGAGACCCTCATAAACAAAGAGCACAACCAATAATTGATTCAAGAATGGTTATAAGTATCATGTATGAGTCCCAATGACCCCTACATGATATATTGATCAAGTTTTCTTCAAGAGTTTGAGGTTGATTTGCCTTGGAAGCCCTAGTTTGACTGGGTATCTTGAGTAACTTCTCCAATAAGCTATCTCACCAATTGATCAAATATTTCAAGGTATACTTCAAATTTCATCATCTTATGCATATATGATATACCATGAGCCAAGAAAGTCAAGAGATTTGGAAATTAGCAAGTTGGTTGATGGTGGTTGGCCAGATGAATTCATCTTATCAAAACTGGGTCTCCCTAGACTCTACCTCCTACACTTTTCACCATATGAAAATGATTCCAAGAGAAAACTTACTCTAAATTACATTATAAACAACTTTCATTCTTAGACCTAGAGATAGTTTTTCTTGGAAAATCATTTTCTATATTGAAACATTATAGGTCATTTTGTCTAAACCCTAATTTGAAAGTCAACTTCCCAAAGCCATAACTTGCTCAATTTTTATGAGATGAAATATTTCCAAGTTGAACAATCAAATTCAATGTGTCTACTTAAACTTTTATGTTTGGAGTGGGAGCTGATTCAACTCTTTTGAGCATGTGATATGAGGCTACATTATAGGTCACTTTTGACCTATACCATTGATCAAGTGATTTTTCCAAACTTCAAAAATGCATAACTCTATCATTTCAAATCCAAATGACATGAAATTTATGACCATTTTGAATATCTTTGAGAGATATATAACTTTGATGAAGACACGTTTCTCATTTGAAGCTCATATAAAAAGTTAAGCAAGGTGGAATATTGAGACATATGGCTTGACACTTAGAAAATATTTGATATGTCAAACATTTCCAAACTTCCACCTCAAATTTCTCCAAGTTACAAGCTCCAAATGAAAAAGTGTTGAACATAAAAGTTGTTCCTCTTGATCTCACCTTTCCAAAGAGCTCAAATTCATCCATTTTGGATGAGAAATGCATAGGCTGCACATGGTTTAAATAGGCTGATATCATTTGGCATGGATCAATCTTCAAACATCAATGTACATGTGCCTTCAATCCAAGCCTACTTCAACGCATATGATATTCAATTATGGACTTCAAGCCATCATTTCATGGGCCTATGCGTGCCCATGCAGCATTACATCACATTTGCCAAATTTGGAAAGTGAAAGTGAGTGTGCAAATATCACATGATTCAGCTATAAATAGAGCTTCAATTGCTCAGAAATTCACACACAATTGCGCCAGCTTTGATCCCCCATTGCAAACCCTCAATTCTCAAAGGATAAGCCTGATAAATTCGTTTGAATTTGAGCTTGAATCTCCATTATTTTGGAATTCAATTCTCCAGGAATTCATTGCTTCTAAACCATTCAATCCTTATCCTGCAAGCAAGTGAAGTGAGTCCAAGCACAAGCAAGATCAAGATCCACCGAATCCAGATCTACATTGAAGGTAACTTTCAGAAATTTTGAACTCTTTGATTCTCTCAAATTCTTGCTCAATTCTATTGATTCTTTGGTTGTCTGAAGTCCTACCAATGTAGGCAAGAAGATTGAGTTGCTTTGAGGTCAAATCGAAGCAACTCAGTTCATGTACCTCAAATTTCAATTCCACATATCTCTTAATATATTTGGAATTGGAGTGAATGGAGGTCAGATTCGAGCTCAGTGCCATTTTTTCTTCAAGAACATGTCCTTGTTTTTCATTATGGTGATGGTTCATGGTGGACCAGTTCGGTGAGGTCCACTAGAAAAGATGACTGGAGCTCTGGCTCCGGCGATGACTTGGCAAGGCTGAGAACCACAGGATCCATATGTTACGTTTTAATCTTGATCATCGCTTTTAAATACCAATTGTGCAACGCAGTTGACTAAGGCACATGTGGAATGCGCGCTTTGGATCATCAGATCTGCCACCTCAATTAATGAGGGAGATCTGATGGTCCACGTATTTTTGATTTTCTGAATTTTTGTTTTATTTTCATTTTCTTCAATAATTCATATTAAATTCAATATTGATCCAAAAAATATGAGACTTTCACCAAAAAATTTCAAATATTTTTCTCTCTCATATTATGAATTAAAATTATTTTTTGGATCATTATTAATATTTTTCATGAATTAATTGATTTTTCATTTGTTTTTAATTGCTTACAAATATTTTTAAATGTCCAAAAATTATGAATTTTTTTTCTCCAAGGTCCTTTGACCTTGTTTGACCTATGATAAATCTCATGGCCATTTTTTTGGTGTTTTGATGAGATTTTAGGAATTGGACAAAACATATTTGAATTAAATGCATTAATTTTTTATTTTTAATTGAACAAATGCCAATTAAATTTTGTTGACCATTTGTATTGACTTGTATGAGCTTGCTTATTGTTGTTGGGCCTTGGTCAAGGTTGATTTGACTTTGTCAAGTTAATATCATTGGATTTAGGGGATTGATGGAATGTACATTCCATCTCCCAAAATGAATGAATGATATTAATTTAATAAGAGTCCTCCTTTGACCAATTTGTGATCTCATTCATCCCCTTCCCACTTCATCTCATTCCTCTTCTCAATTCATTCATTCCATTTGGCCTATGACATCTCAAAGTCCTAATGCTAGTTGATTGAAAAATTGACATGAGTATGGATGAGATTAGGCCACACCTTTTGCATATTCTTTTTTGTGTGTGGTATGTTTCATGAGCATAGTTCATTATATTATGTCTCTAACATGCATTAACACCAAAATTCTATTGCCCGACCTTAAATAGTTGTGACTTCTACATAAGTCCAATTACGGTTGCTTAACATAGCGCTAAATTTTTGACACAAAAGGCATAAGCATTCTAGTTAGTGAGATTGTAAGTCTCCCCTCTTTCATGGTATTGTGTGGAAACTTGGCCTTCTTTCCTTTCTTTGGAAGATGTTTTGGGTCAAGGATCCATGCTTGTGATAAGTGGGTTAAGTATTCTCCAACGAATGTCTTGAAAAAGCAAAAGCAAAACAAAATTAACCTCTAACCTACTAACTATTGACTTTTAATTTCAAGCTTTTACTTTGATGTAATTTACTTTTTGCACTTTATTTCATTTTCCATTGTACATATCATTCTAATTGTTTATGTTAATGCAATTTTCACTTTGTCCTTTTGGACCATATTGTGTGATATATTTTATTTGTATATACTTTGTTTGTTTGTGTGGTCTTTGACCATTAATGTACATAATAATCATAAAAACCATAAAAAAACTTTTAAGTGGATTGTTGGCTTGATCTTGGACAAATGGACTTAGAATCTAGGCAACCTCCCTAAGCTAAAGGACTTGGACAATGCCAATTTGTGAAGAACCAAGTGCTTGCAATTTGAAATTCATATGATACATCATTCAAGATCTCTCTAAGTTCATCTGCAACATGATCATCGCGAAGCTATTATTTTGAACCTGTGACTTGTGGAATTCATCTGTTACATGGGCTATTTTGGATAAGATCATGGAATGGATAAGCTTGGATGTGGCCATCTTTATTTGATGCCTTGCTCTTCAAGATAATATAATTATGCATTTGTGTGTTGCTTGATTCTAAAAGTCCAAGGGAATTCTGGGTTTCTATTGACATTCTTGTCTATTGGATTGCTACCCACTTGGTCAGATCTTTTCAACTCTAAAATTTTAATTTTGTACATAGGATAGTCTCTTCATCTTCTTCCCATTTCTTTAATTTCAAAATCTCTCCCTCCATTTTTTTTTAAAATCTTCTTTGTGTGAACTATTTTTGTTCTAAACTTTGACCACTTTTGCAAAAAGATAGAAACTTTGGCCTTATGCCATTGCATTTTCAAGCTTCTTTTCTTAAATCAAACTTGTAAATAAACTTAACTATACTTGACTTAAACATTCAAAAAGCCAAAAAGAACTAACTCATTCAAACCATTTTTGGACCTTTGTGCCTTTCAAACTTAATTTTTGTTAAAAACAATGCATTCACTTTGAAATTTGTATCACGAACTACGAGGTTTTGATCCCTCATTTTTATGTTGGTACGTAAGCACAAGTCCGAAGGTCTTGTAAAACACAAAAAATATAATTAATGAATTCTTTTCTCATCCCCTCCATTCTATTTGTTTGTAAACATCACTTTATACAAAAATACATATGCACACAAATTCCATCTAGGACACATTGGGAGCTAACACCTTCCCTCAGTATAACCAACCCCCTTACCTGTGATCTCTGATTTTTATTAGTTTTTAGTTGAAAACTTCTTACTTATTGGGTTTTGTTCGTACTTTTCCCTTTTTCCTTGGAAACTATAAAAGCGCGATGGCGACTCTTGTTAATTGATCTCTAGCTTGTCAATATCTTAATGATCATGAATTTCCCGCTACAGAAATTAAGTGGCGAATTTGTTGGGGAGTAGTCTCCAGTGGGTTTAGCCTACTTTTTGTGTGAATATATTTGTATATATGTGATGTTTGTATATATGTATGTGTGATATAATCTGCTTGTTATGCTTGGTGATCTCTGAGTGGTGAGATAAGTTCTAACCCGAACTTGAGTGCAATTAAGATAAGAGGATGGTATAATCATATTCGACTTGTGTGGAGTAGTCCTTAACAAGTTGGCTTGAGATCCATCTGCTCAGTGGAGACTCCTTTGGATTTGGAAATGTCACACAAGTATTTGTGGTTAGGCGTTACTATTTCTAATTGGGTATGAGAAGCTGGGGACCTTAGAACATTTAACCCATCTTGGCCTATTTAGGATGTAGTGCGGAAACTAATCAAGTGTAGACTTGATAACAGTTGTTACATGATACTACACTCAGACGAGTTTCTCTTGAGAATATTACGGGTCGATGAGTCAGTCATCTTAACCTGTAATATCCGATAGATAGAATTAAGACTTTGGGAACTTTTTAGAACATGATCTACAGGTTTTATCCTTAGTTCACTCCTTTGGGATGGTTCTTACCCAGACTTCATGCTCGTGACTTGCAACAAACCCTTGATTCTTGGTTGATCCAATCAAGTCTTGTCAATATCAATGGAACTTGGGTGTTGATAAGGTGTAAACCATAATCCACCAAAATGGATGATTGATCTTGACAATGACTTGATTCATCCCTTGACCTTTATTTGCTTGCCTTGTGTGTGATCCCTTATTTGTGATTGTTGCATTCATGCATTCATGCGCATCATAACATTCATCACACGAAACTTTCAAGGAACTAAGGTATCATTTGCAAATATTTCCAGACCATGGAATATGGACGAAGGAACACTAAGAAGTACAGTTTCAGATATCCCGACTTGAAAGAGTTAAGGAAGCTAACATCTTTTGTATTAGATCCCTTGGAATTCAAACAACGTCTTAGGAAGCTTTTATCCATCTTGTATGTTGATGTAGTTGAAGGATTGTTGAGTGTATTGGTGCAGTTCTATGATCCTCTCTACCATTGTTTCACTTTCCCAGATTTTTAGCTTGTGCCTACCTTGGACGAGTATTCTCATCTTTTGGGGATACCTGTTTCTAGTAGAGTGCCTTTTAGTAGATTGGAGGAGATTCCCCGGTCTAGTATTATTGCTGAAGCTCTTCACTTGAAGAAGTCTGAGATAGAGGCTCATTGGGTGAAGAAAGGAGGGTTATTTGGATTGTCATCTGATTTCCTCATCAAGGAAGCTACTATTGTTGCTCAAGCTGGTAGTGTGGATGCTTTTGAAGCTATCTTTGTGTTGCTCATCTATGGATTAGCTTTATTCCCTAACATTGATGGTTTTGTTGATGTTAACGCCATTAGACTTTCCTTGATTGGGAATCCTGTGCCTACTTTGTTGGGTGATATGTATTTCTCTTTGCATCTAAGAAATTCTAAAGGTGGTGGAACGATTGTCTGTTGCATTCCTCTTGTGTACAAGTGGTTTATTTCGCACTTGCCTTAGACGCCTGCTTTTGTAGAGAACAAACAATGTCTAAGGTGGTCTCAGAGACTTATCTCTCTCACTAATGATGATATAGTTTGGTATGATCCGTCCTTAAGCAGTTTGGAGATTATTGGTAGTTATGGTGAATTCTCTAGTGTGTCTCTCATTGGTACACAAGGAGGAATCAACTACAACCCTGCTTTGGCTCGTCATCAACTTGGGTTCCCCTTGAGAGAAAAACCTAATAACATGTTGTTAGAAGGTCTTTTCTATCAAGAGGGTAAAGATCCCCAACATTTAAAGCAGAAGATTGTGCATGCTTGGCATAATATGCATAGGAAAGGAAGATCCGAGCTTGGTCCGTGCAATTATGTAGCTTTGGAAGCTTACACTCTTTAGGTGAATAAGAGAGCTTTGGAGTTGAAGATGCCTTATCCTTGTGAAAGACATATGACTATGGTTGTGGTTGAGCCATTAACTCTCCCTAACCAAGATGTAGAGGAGTTGGAAGACGCACTCGCCAAGATGAAGCAAGAGAAGGATATATGGGAAGAGTGTTTCCATGCTTTAAGCAAGAAGCATGAAGAGTTGCTATTGGAGTCTAAGGACAAAGATGCACTGATTGAGCTACTTGAAGACCGAGTGACGAAGAGACAGAGAGCGCCAGAGGTTCCATCTTCTAGCATGCCTCAGCCTTCCATTGCTTGGAAGTCGATTGTTGACCAGCTTGTCCTCGAGAAGACTCAGATGAAGGCTTCTTTTGAGACCGAAATCCGTCGCATTCGAAGGAAGTACGCGCCTTCAGCCAGATCTTCTGACATTGTTGTTAGGGATCCTTAGGACGACTAGTCTCCTTTTCTCTTGTATCTTTTTATTTTGGTTTCTGAAACTGTACTCAGTGTAATCCTTCCAATTTATATAAAAAGAGATTTTTTTGGTCATGTCAAATTATTGCAATTGCCATTTATATATTTGCAAATGATATAGTAAGTTCCTTGAAAATAAAAATAATCAAGCATTACATTTCACGCATCATTTGCATAAGCAGGTTTTTGCCAGGTGTCTGATTGGTGTTTCTTCTGTGCTTTAGCCAAGCTGACTCACCGGTACAATACCAGAGCCAATCATCTGAGCATTATGGAGCACTTAGAGCAAGAAAACAGAGAGCTGAAAGACGAGATCACCCGACTGACTGCCATGATGGAGTCAGTTCTTGCTTCTCAAAGCCAAGCTTCTCCAACGCCTGCAACTCCTCTCGCAAGGACAGTTACTTCAGAAGTGGTTACCTCTACCGTGCCTGCTGCTACCGTCCACTTCGCGCCAAACCTGCCTGCCGGATTCCCGTGGGGAATGCCGCCCAACTTTGTGCCAGAGGGCTTTGCGCCTACGTTTGCTTCCATGCCGGCATCTAGCCCGGTCATGTCCGTGCCACCTCCAGTTGTGCATACTTTACCTCGCGTAGAGGATACCATCTATCATTCCGAGCCGTCTGAGGGTCCGGATGTCTATGAAAAAATGGACGAAATGAAGGATCAATTTCTTGAGTTGCGCAAGGAATTGAAGACGCTGAGAGGTAAAGATCTGTTTGGGAAGAGTGCTGCTGAATTGTGCTTGGTACCCAATGTGAAAATCCCAGTGAAGTTCAAAGTGCCTGACTTTGAAAAGTATAAGGGAAACTCTTGTCCGCTCAGTCATCTTGTAATGTATGCTCGCAAGATGTCAACCCAGACAGATAATGACCAATTGCTGATTCACTACTTCCAGGATAGCCTGACTGGTGTTGCACTCCATTGGTATATGGGGTTGGATAGGGCAAGCACCCGCACTTTCAATGACCTATGTGAGGCTTTTGTGAAGCAATATAAGTACAATATAGACATGGTGCCAGATAGAGACCAATTGAGGTCTATGTCTCAAAAAGACAAGGAGACATTCAAAGAGTATGCATAGAGATTGAGGGAGTTGGCTGCCTAGATCACTCCTCCTTTGGAGGAGAAAGAGATGACAAAGATCTTCTTAAAAACCCCGAGTTCATTTTATTATGAACGCATGATCGCTAGTGCCCCCAGTGATTTTACCGAAATGGTAAACATGGGGATGAGACTTGAAGAGGGGGCCCGTGAGGGAAGTTTGTCAAGAGATGAGGCGTCAATGAGTAAGAAGTACGACAGTAGTTTCGGCAAGAGGAAGGACAGTGAAACCAATGAAATTTCCAGTGGGAGGCAGAGGAGGCCTCAAGCAAGAAGAAATCCACCACCCCGTCAACATCATCATCATCAAGTGTCTTCCGTTATTCCGGTATTTTCTAATCAGCAAACAACACCAACTCAACAACAACAACAAAATCAACGTCAACAACAACCGCAACAAAGAACAAACACCTATAACAACAACAATATCAACAACCAGCATCAGCAAAATTTTGAGAGGAAGAAGGTCTCTTTTGACCCGATTCCTATGTCGTATGCAAAGCTGTATCCATCCTTGGTCCTCAAGAACTTGATTCAACCGAGGAACCCACCGCAGATCCCAGAACCACTTCCCTGGTGGTATAAACCTGAGCTTCGTTGTTCTTTTCATCAGGGTGCACCTGGGCATGACATTGAAAACTGCTATCCATTGAAGTATGAGGTTCAAAAGCTTATGAAGAGTGGTATGGTGTCCTTTGAGGACCGCGCGCCTAATGTGAAAGCAAACCCTTTGCCCGCTCATGGGAACTCTTCAGTGAATATGGTGGACGGTTGTCCTGGTGAGTACAAAGTTTTCGGTGTGCGTTTTATCCGTGGAGCCTTGGTGCAGATACACAAGGACATCTGTATGGTGAGTGACTGTGAACATGACCATGATGGTTGTGTTGTGTGTAGTGTGAACCCAAGGGGGTGTGTTGTGGTAAAAAGGGACATCCAGCGTCTGATGGATGAAGGCGTGATCCAAATTTGCCAATCCCGTCATGTATATGATGATGTCAATGTCATAGTGCCTGTTTTCAAGCAACAAGAGCGGTTGGTAATCCAGTATGATAGTAGTAATAACAAGAGTGGTAGTCAAAGATCAGTATCGCCGTTGGTAATACGGTTAGCGGGCCCAGTCCCGTATGCATCTGATAAGGCTATACCGTACTAGTATAATGTTACAATGTTGAAGAATGGTCAAGAGGTCCCGTTACCTACGACTAGTTCAGTGGTGAGCATTGCTGATGTTACGAAGGTGACTCGCAGTGGTCGAGTGTTTGGGCCGGTGGTCCCAGAGGAAACAGTTGTTGGTAAGAAGGTGGAGATACCTAATGTAGAACCAGTTAGTTGTTCAAGAGATAAGTCTGGTAAATCCAGCAACTTGAAAACCAATGATGATGATGAGGTACTCCGGCTGATCAAAATGAGTGAATTTAATATTGTTGAGCAGTTGCTCCAAACCCCCTCGAAGATTTCAGTGTTGTCTCTGCTTTTGAATTCTGAAGCGCACAGAGAAGCACTGCAGAGAGTTCTCGAACAAGCATATGTAGAGCAAGATGTTACTGTGGATTAATTTGATCATATTGTGGCTAACATCACTTCATGCAATAATTTGAGCTTTTGTGACGAAGAACTCCCTGAAGAGGGAAGAAATCATAACCTGGCTTTGCATATTTCAATGAACTGTAAGGAAGATGCTTTGTCAAATGTGCTAGTTGACATCGGTTCGTCACTCAATGTGCTTCCGAAGTCAACATTGTCAAAGTTATCTTACCAAGGAGATCCCATGAGGTATAGTGGGGTAATTGTCAAGGCCTTTGATGGCTCGCACAAAACGGTTATTGGTGAAGTGGACCTTCCAATCAAGATAGGTCCGAGAGATTTTAAATTACTTTCCAAGTAATGGATATCCACCCGGCCTACAGTTGCTTATTGGGAAGGCCATGGATTTACGAGGCAGGGGTTGTTACCTCCACTCTGCACCAGAAGCTCAAATTTTGTCAAGAATGGAAAGCTAGTGATTGTAGGAGGAGAGAAGGCGCTATTGGTTAGCCATCTGTCATCTTTCTCATATGTTGAAGCTGAGGATGAGGTTGGGACTCTGTTCCAAGCCTTATCTATTGCTGCTGAGAAGAGAGTTGGGGCACCTATGTCCTCTCTGAAAGATGCTCAGAAGATTGTTGAAGAAGGTCCTGTTGATCAGTGGGGGCGCATGGTAGAGGTCTCCGATAACAAAGGAAGAATTGGTTTGGGGTTCTAGAGAGGCTCGTCAGCTGTTAGATCTGAACAGATGCAACTTAGCTTCCGTAGCGGAGGGTCCATTCATGGTAATGAACAACACTTAGCTTCTGTGCTAGAGGATAGTGAAGAGGAAGATTGCACCAACTTTGTAACGCATGGAAGGACATGCAACAATTGGACTGCCGTTGATATTCCTGTTATTTTGCATCGATCTAAGTAATTGCTTTTATATTTTAAAATCCTTCTCCTATGCCTAAGGGAGAAGTGAACATTGTTTGGGCATTTTAAATTGATCATCAATAAAATTAATTATAGTCATCCACATCTTTGATGTTTATTTTTACTTTTTGCATTATTCTGAAAATGGTAATCACCAAAAAACATAAATAAACAATATAATTGTCCATCTGCATAATATTTAGTCACAAATTCACTTCTCTAAAATCAAAATATCAAATCATTATGCAGATTGGTTCCTAACCCCATTGAATACAATGATCCTTCTCCTTCTCCAAATTTTGAATTCCCCGTGTTTGAAGCCGAGGAGGAAAGTGATATAGAAGTGAGTGAGGAATTGTCTCGTCTTCTTGAGCAAGATGAGAAGATTATTCAGCCGTTTGAAGAACAAATTGAGCTAGTCAACTTGGGTTCCGAAGATGATGTGAAGGAAGTCAAGATTGGGTATCGACTGTGTCTAGATGCTAAGAAGGGGTTGATTGATCTTCTTCGAGAATATTCAGATGTGTTTGCTTGGTCCTATCAAGACATGTCTGGGTTGGATTCTGAGACTGTGGAGCATATATTGCCGTTGATGCCAGAATGCCCGCCAGTCAAGCAGAAGTTGAAAAGAACGCATCCTGATATGGATGTGAAGATCAAAGAGGAAGTTCAGAAGCAGATTGATGTTGGTTTCCTTGTGACTGCTGAGTATCCGCAATGGGTGGCCAATATTGTGCCTGTGCCGAAGAAAGATGGAAAAGTCCGCATGTGTGTTGACTATAGAGATTTGAATAAAGCTAGTCCGAAAGATGATTTCCCTCTGCCACACATTGATATGTTGGTGGACAATACTGCTAAATTCAAAGTCTTTTCACTTATGGATGGATTTTCCAGATATAATCAGATCAAGATGGCACCTGAAGATATGGAGAAAACTACATTCATTACACCCTGGGGAACATTCTGTTATAGAGTGATGCCTTTCGGTCTAAAGAATGTTGGTGCAACTTACCAGAGAGCAATGACTACTCTTTTTCATGATATGATGCATAAAGAGATTGAAGTTTATGTCGATGACATGATTGCCAAATTGATTGATGAAGAGGAACATGTTGAGCATTTGTTGAAGTTATTCCAGCGTTTGAGGAAGTATAAACTCCGCTTGAATCCCAATAAATGTACTTTTGGTGTTCGTTCTGGTAAGTTGTTAGGCTTTATTGTCAGTGAGAAGGGTATTGAAGTTGATCATGCCAAAGTCAAAGCAATACAAGAGATGCCTGCGCCCAAAACTGAGAAGCAAGTCAGAGGTTTTCTCAGCCGCTTGAATTATATTTCCAGATTCATTTCCCACATGACTGCCACATGTGCGCCTGATCCCGACTTTATGAGTCGAATTTGGGGTACAAACTACAAGTGCACAGTTCTATCGCGTAGTTTTAAAAGATATCGATCCCACGGGGACTTATGAATCGATATACCGTTTTCTAAGGTTACTTCGTAAAGCTAAGGCGGGTAATACTTTGATTGTTTGGGGAAAAGTTAAAACTAAAAATAGGATCTAAATTAAATATCAACTAAACTGATATCGGTATGTAGTTCGTCGTAATTAGGGAATCAATTCTTCGTTGGTTTCTTGGTTTTAAAATAAATCTTTTCAGTTGACACTATTGATTAAAAGTCTTATCTCAAACTCTCGCTCTGTTGAATAAACTATGATTTTATATTAACGTAGTTGTCACTTATTAGTTAAGTCAAAAACCACTTTTTGAAAACAATAGAATCCGTAGAAACTCTTTTTAAGAAAACACTAATCGTTTAAACACCCTTGTCTCAAACTCTCGCTCTGTTGACTTAGGTTATATAATTAAATTCAAATGCTTAACTCTCGTCCTCACACTCAACCTTTAAAAATACTTTTTGGAAAAGATTAGAATTTAATTAACTCTAAAAATTGCTCTCGCCCTGATCTAGAATTAATGTCCAATTTACACTGTCCAGTTAAAAACTCAAACTCTCGTTCTATTGATTTTAACTTCTTTATGTCTTTTACTTTCGTACAAAAACCTTGTTATTAAACCTGTAAATTGAGACCGTGAAAAGAGTGATTTTAATTTTAAACTTAATTAAACCAACTTAGTTTTGATTCCTTCATTCCGCTTACTTTACATACCGATACCTAAATAAATTAGCCAGACATACTAAACAGATCTAAATAATTATCATGCATAAACAGATTCATCTCAGGCAAATAATATAAATCAACAATAAAGCAGGGCATATATAAATTCAAACAATAATTAAAGAACCTGAGTAATCAATAGCAGTCTTGAACACTCCACCACAGACGGTTGGATTTGTTCTTGAATTCTTCAATCAGACAGAAAAATAAAAGTGAAGGAATAAAAATCTAGGGTCTAACGTAAGGTTAGATCTAGTGAAAGGTACACAATAGTTTCCGGTGTAGAAACTATTGTGCGAAAAATTAATTAATTGCTGAAAGCTTAACTGGAAAAGAAAATAAAAAATGAAAATAAAAACTGCAATTAAAAGCAAAAACAGTAAAGAAAAATAATGGTATGCTTGCACGGCTGGAAGAGGAAAATTGAACGAAGTCGGAGAGCTTCTGCAGGGTTTGCACAACCAATATTTATACTGGTCACTTTGTTGTAACGGTTTCCAAAATTCTTCCGTTCACGTTCCAATGGTCAAGCGTAACAATAGGCCTCAACGTCTTTGTTGCGCTTCTGAAGCCAAAAATATAGGAGAATGGTGTTACGTCCGTCACACCATGTGTTACGCTCGTAACACAAGTGGGTAAAGCGTGGCGCTCGTCACAGCCTGTGTGACGCTCGTCACAGGCACAACGCCTGTGCTTTTGGGTTGGGCTTTGGCTTTTGATATTTGCTTCTTTTCATTCCTTTTTGCACCTCCTTTTCTTCCTTTTTCTCTTGTGCTTCAAATAAACTACCTGAGATAAATAGAAAGAAAAATACCGAGTAATATCGCGTAAAATGAAATAAATTGAAGTAAATAATAATATAATTTAATTAAATCGAGTCCTAGAATGTGATATTATTTCATGTTATCAGCGCCTATATTCAAGCTTCTTCGGAAAGATCAGTCTTGTGATTGGACCGAAGATTGCCAGAAAGCATTTGACAGTATCAAGGAATATTTGCTTGAACCTCCAATTTTTCTCCTTTAGTGATCCTTACGAATGGGCATGATCAGTGATAGAATCGTTACCTCTTGTGACGATTGAAACCTTTGATGTAGATCTATGGAGTGATCACGAACGTTGAACGATGACAACGCCTCTACTAAGTCCACACGAATGGATTCCTTCAATCTCAGTGCTAGTTGCTACGAATGAAGGCTTTGAGTGAGTGAGAGAGAGAGAGAGAGAGAGAGAGAGAGAAACTAAATTGCAACTTCACAAATGCTTCTGCACAAGGGTTCTATTTATCGAACCACTTGTGTGGGATGCAAGCTAAAAAGCCCACTTAAGTGTATGTGGCCCATATCTTACAATATGCCAAAATCACTTAAGCGCGTGGTACCTTACCATATTTCGTATTCTACTTAAGTACATTGTACCTTACGATGTTCTACAATTCACGCAAGTGCACCGTACCTTACGGTGTTCCTTAGTTACTCAATCTCTCATCAATCCGTCCTTTTGTGTGTGACCTTGTAGGTTTTCGCGGCATTGGCAATTATATTAAATCATGTATTTAACATAATAAATAGTGAACGGTATCTAGCAACACATCACTGTTACCCAAGACACGAAAATGTCATGTGATGTATATATATATATATATATATATATATATATATATATATATATATGTATATATATATATATATATATATATATATATATATATATATATATATATATATATATATATATATATATATATATATATATATATATATATATATATATATATATATTTAATGTTACTTTGGGAATCATTCACTTATATTCATCGGCCCTCCACGTAGTTTGCTATTAAGATGGTGCTGACTTCTTGTATAAACTACTCGGGGTTATTATAAGGTTAAAATCCAGGGACTTGTATAACAGCTGCCTTTCTGATCCAACATGTTGAGGTTTGTTTAGAGTATTGGGGCGGTAATAGTTTTTGTCTTAATTTGTCTCAAGTTCGATAAAATGAGCAACCTTTATACTTACTGAGTGTGTTGAGTTTTTGTTATGGCTCATGAAAATTTTTGAGGGAATAAATAATAGAAAATTTTCACACTAGGGACTTAACTTAAAATATATTATAAGAAATTTTGTTTTTTTGTTTTTTTGTTTTTTTATAAGGGAAATAACAATGAAAAGAAAGGTACATACTTGAAGAAGGGAGGATAGAAAGAACACGGTTTTCCCCCCCATACTTAAATGAAACATTGTCCCCAATGTTTTAAGGAAAAGAAATGAAATACAAAAAGAAAGGAAAAGGAATCAATGCTGCCTTCCGCCTCTTGTTCTTGGATCGGGTGATCGCTGATGTACTTCTAAGTTGTCAAACCTGCTAAGCAAATCAGTGAACCACTGGTCGGTTATGGCATTCCTCGCTTCCTGTTGTTGTTGCATTTGGCGCATCATTTGCAGCATTTCGAGATTCTGCGCTTGCATACCATCAATAGCATCCATGATGTCGTCATTGGTTGCAGGTCTTCTTCGTTGACGACGTCGTGAGGATGGGCCAGCTGCATTATCGGAAGGGTTGAGCGGGACTGATTGTTGTGCAGGAGCATGATCACCTTGCTCCATTTCTTCGAACTCGTCTGTAGACGGGTTTGCATGTGAAGGCTCGGTAGCTTCGGGAGCATTAAGATCATAGATATGGCGGTTTGGATTGGTGACATCGGTTAAGGCAATGTTGGGTAGAACAACGCTTGGGACCTCTTGGTTGTTCACCATAAGATAATACCCTCCGCCTATCCTGTTCTTGATTAGGCGGCTCGACCGACAGTAGCTTATGTCCATAAATAGGGGAGGTAAAGATTCTAAAGTTTGGAGTCGGTGCCCTAGGTTTAAGCCAAGTGCTATGGTGGTGATTAATCCACCAATTACAAAAGGTTGACGGCCTCTAGCACATAAGGTGCGGATATGATGAAATAGAAAGGAGGCGGCGTTTACCTTAGTATCTGGTTCGAAGATGCATTCGAGGAAGAATAATTCCTTTGCGTTGACCTTGATGTTGTTCGGTCTTCCAAAAACTGTGTTTTGCAGGATGTGGATGAAGTACCGGATGGTTGGGTTATGTATATGGGAAGCAAGGAGCACATCCCAGTTGTTGGTATCTACGCCGGATATTTTCTTAAATAGGTCGAAGGCGTGTATGTTCCACTGGGAATTTAGAGGGATTCTCGGGTGGACTTGACCTTCTACAGGGAACTGTAGCATGGTGCTCAATTGGTTTTGGGATATGGAGTATTCGGTGTTGAACATACGGAAGGTTGCGGTACCGGTTAAGAATTCGTCTTCACCGGTGGGAGTGTTGTACGACTAGGAACTTAGAAATTCTAAGGTTAGGGATGGGTAGGTAGGTTGATTATGCGTGCATAGAAAGGTTAAATCAGCAAGACGGAGCATCCACTATATACCTTGAAGTAATCCTAATTCTTGTAAACAAGTTAAATCAGGATACCTGGTGGAGGTGACACCCCGCTGTTGGAAACGCTCGAACTGCTCCCTTTGATAATTATCATCTTCATATCGGAAGATGATGTTTCCAAAATTTTGATTTCCCGCCATACTGATGAATGAGTTGGAAGAAGTAATAGGAAAGAAAAGAAATGTATTTGATTGTATAGAATGGTTGTGATGTAGGAAGAAAGGTATGGTGGGTATTTGTAGGAAAAAATTTTGAAGTTGGAAAGGAAGTGGTTGAAAAGTAAATAAATGTGGGTTAATGTGAATAAATGGGGAAGGTAAAAAGGTGAAGTGGTGTAACGGTCGTCACCCAACGGCTAGTAACGTTAACATGGTCAGACGGTGTCACGCTCGTGACAGGGGCGTTACGGGCGTCACAGGCACTTGGCGTGACGTCCGTGATAGATTGTGTGACGCTCGTCACACAGTCATTCTGGCATGGTTACTGCTTGCGTTCTTCATAATAATTATAGTAATTTTTTATTTTATTTTTTTGCTTCAGATTATTTTATTCTGCTATTTAAATGTCCCTTGCATGCTATGCTACTTTGCATAATAGTGCATGAATATATTTTTCTTTAATAAGTTGTGTAGGCAGCAACAGTAGAGAGCATTATTGATAGATATTGCATAGTTCATAATAAAGTAGAATAAATCAATAGCTTCATAAAATAATCATAATGTAACATTGGAAGAAAAAAAACAAAAATGCGAAAGAGAAACAAATACGAACATAATTTGAAATAACATTAATGAATAATCTAACTTAAAACTAAATAGCTAAGAAAAACACCTTCTATCCATCTGCATGATCTCTGGCCGGAGGAGCAAAGGAGTTAACACGGTTTAGCAACTCATGAAACTGATTTGTCATACCGTTCATGTATCCCAGAAATTCGTGTCTCATGTTAGCGAACTCTTCTCTAAGGGCGTCTTGTTCTGACATCAAAGCTTCAATGGCAGTGTTATAATCAGTTCCGGGCATATGATGCCTAAGATCGGGTATTGCCGATTCTTCGGTCTGAACAGGTTGAGGAGGAGGATCAATATCATAATAACCAGATGGTGTCTGAGGGTCAGATTCAGCATAAGGAATCTGGTCATCACAAATCTCATAGTCCTGGATGGATTCAGTGAATCTAGCAGGAGAGGGTGTTGCGTTCAGATTATAGAGCCAGTTATTGCGGTTATGAACACTAGTCCTAGGAGTAGGCAAGGTGAAAAAGCAAAGAACTTGGTTATTAATTATAAGCTCAAACTCGTTAGACCCTAGGTTTGCTATAAACATAGTGTTGAAGAGGAAGGGTATACTCATAATAGTAATGCCACAAAAAGGGCTTAAGTCAAGCATAGGCTGACGTAATCCGATAGCATTACCAATCATGGTTATCAAACCGCCTATTCGAATTGGTGTTCGTTCATCTTGGATAAGGTGGTCTAAATTTGCTAACATAAAAGTGGCACCGTTTACTGGACGGTTCTGGGAAGCACAAAATATGATGAAGAGTTCATCACGTGAAACTGTGGTACTGTTTGGCTTCTTCCCAAATAAGGTGTGGGTCAGGATCTTATGGAAATAACGAAAGGCCGTGTTATGTATGTTTCCAGAGAGAAACTCATGTTCCTCGGGATCGTCATTTCCAGTCAAGCTTCCCCAAAAGTGTTCAAGTTCTCTATATTCAAAAAGTTCTTCTTGGCTCACTGTGAATGTATCAAGGGAGGTAGGGAAACCTAAAAGGTTGGTAAAGTCTTGAATATTAAATTGGTACTCCATGTTAAACATTCTGAACTGGATGAAACCTCTGCTTATTCCTTTTCCATGGCTGGGTAGGTAGATCAGGGAACTAAGGAATTCTAGTGTTAGTCTCCGGTAAGTGACGAAATGTCTATGGATAGGAGAGGTTTCCCACCCTATCTGACTCAGCAAATACAGGACACTTTCTCTTAGTCCAAGGGCAGTCATTGCCCAGTCATCAGCATACAGGCTAGGTAGTATCTCTCTCGTGGCTAGTTCCTCAAACTTTTGTTTCTGAGCTTTCCCTCTGAAATTGATACCCATACGATCAATTTGTCCCATCAGGTTAGTGTTAGCTAGAGAAAAGAAAAACAAGAGTTTTAGTCAGGATTTGGCCAAATGCCGAAAGAAGAAGAGAAAAGTTTTTAATAAATTAAAATAAATTAAGAATGAATACTAAACAAAATTTAAAAGAATAATTAAGGGAGAAATAAAAAATTATAAATATTTGTGGGTTGTCTCCCACTAAGCGCTTTGTTTAATGTCGCAAGCTCGACATAAAAACTATTAATTATAATCTATAAGTTCTGGAGGCATTTCGTCTAACTGCAAGACTTGCGAATCTTCATTGTTTTTTGCATAGTGATAATGTTTTAGACGTTGCCCGTTTACGGTAAATGGTTCCATAGATTTGCTTTTAATTTCTACTGCTCCACTGGGAAAGACATTGGTGATTTGAAAAGGACCTGACCATCTAGATCGTAGTTTTCCCGGGAATAACTTTAGCCTAGAGTTAAATAAAAGGACTGTATCGCCTTGTTTGAAGATTTTCCTTGATATGCGCTTGTCATGCCATTGTTTTGTTCTTTCCTTGTAGATTCTGGCATTTTCGTAAGCGTCTCTTCTGAGTTCCTCTAATTCGCTTATATCAAGGATTCTCTTTTCACCGGCGGTTTTATAGTTTAAATTTAAATTTTTAATAGCCCAATAGGCTTTATGTTCTAATTCTACCGGGAGGTGGCAGGATTTTCCATAGACGAGCTTAAGTGGAGTTGTCCCTATGGGAGTTTTGTAAGCAGTTCGATAAGCCCATAAAGCTTCTGGTAATTTCAACGACCAGTCTTTCCTTGAGGTGGCGACTGTTTTTTCTAATATTTATTTAATCTCTCTGTTAGACACTTCCACTTGCCCACTGGTTTGAGGGTGGTAAGGTGTCTCTACTCTATGTCTTACGCCATACTTAAGCAGTAGTTTTTCGAGTACATTGGATATGAAATGCGATCCACCATCACTGACTACTATTCTTGGGACACCAAACCTTGGAAATATTATATTCTTAAAGAGTCTAGTTACTACTCGTGTGTCGTTTGTTGGAGAAGCTATAGCTTCAATCCATTTCGATACGTAGTCAACTGCCACGAGTATGTATTTGTTACCGAAAGAGGATGGAAAAGGTCCCATGAAGTCTATTCCCCACACGTCGAAAATCTCTACTTCCAAAACGCCTTTTTGTGGCATCTCGTCACGTCTAGATATGTTTCCTGTGCGTTGACATCTGTCACATTTCTTAATAGCTGCATGTACATCCTTCCATATATTTGGCCAATAAAAACCGGCTTGTAGGATTTTAGAGCAGGTCTTGGATGTACTTGCATGTCCACCATAAGGAGCGGAGTGACAGTGTTGGATTATATTTTCTACCTCTTCTTCGGGTATACACCGACGGAAAATACCATCGGGGCCTCTTTTAAAAAGCAAGGGGTCATCCCAGTAATAGTGTTTTATGTCATAGAAGAATCGTTTCTTCTGCTGGTAGGATAAAGTAGGTGGAACTATTCCGGCAGCTAAATAATTGACGAGGTCAGCGTACCACGGTGTAACAGATATAGCTAAGGTGGTTTCTACCTGTTTATCAGTGTTATTTTCTTCCAAAGTAGCTATAAGCTTATCGTACGAGAAATCATCGTTAATTGATGTTATTTCTGGTTCAAGGTTCTCGAGTCTCGAGAGGTGATCTGCTACTACGTTTTCAGTTCCTTTCTTGTCTTTGATTTCCAAATCGAACTCTTGTAGCAACAGGATCCACCTTAGGAGTCTAGGTTTAGCATCCTTTTTTGTTAAGAGGTATTTGATAGCAGCGTGGTCAGTGTAGACGATTATTTTGGCTCCGACCAAGTAAGAACGAAATTTATCTAGCGCAAATACTACTGCTAGAAGTTCTTTCTCGGTTGTGGCGTAATTCATTTGTGCTTCATCTAGAGTTCTACTTGCGTAATATATAACGTGAAGCTTTTTATCTTTTCGTTGCCCTAAAACAGCACCTACAGCGTAATCACTGGCATCACACATTATTTCGAATGGTTCGTTCCAATCTGGTGTCTGCATTATGGGTGCGGAGATCAATGCTTGTTTAAGCGTTTGAAATGCTTCTAAACATTTATTGTCGAATATGAATTCAGCATCCTTCATCAATAGCCCGGTTAAAGGTTTAGTTATTTTAGAGAAGTCTTTAATGAATCGTCGGTAAAAACCGGCATGTCCTAAGAAGCTTCGTACTTCTCTCACAGTTTTCGGGGGTTGAAGGTTTTCGATTACCTCTATTTTGGCTTTGTCTACTTCAATTCCTCTGTTCGAGATGATGTGTCCTAAAACAATTCCTTCTTGTACCATAAAGTGGCATTTTTCCCAATTAAGTACTAGGTTTATTTTTACACATCGCTCTAGAACTCTTTCCAGGTTTTCAAGGCATTCTTCAAAGCTTTGTCCGCATACGGAAAAGTCATCCATAAATACTTCCATGATGTTTTCGAGAAAATCGGCGAATATTGCCATCATGCACCTTTGGAAGGTTGCAGGAGCATTACACAAGCCAAACGGCATTCGTCTATAAGCGAAGGTACCAAAAGGACACGTGAACGTTATCTTTTCTTGGTCATCAGGGTGAATTGGTATTTGAAAGAAGCCTGAATAACCGTCTAGATAGCAGAAATGCGAATGTTTTGCTAATCGTTCTAACATCTGGTCAATGAATGGTAAAGGGAAATGATCTTTTCGGGTTGCTTTGTTTAGTTTCCTATAGTCAATGCACATTCTCCAACCCGATTCGATTCGTTTGGTTATAGTTTCTCCTTTTTCATTTTCAATAACTGTTATACCTCCTTTCTTTGGTACTACGTGTACAGGACTAACCCATTGGCTATCAGATATAGGATATATGATACCTGCCTCTAATAACTTGGTTATTTCCTTCTTCACTACCTCACTCAGGATCGGGTTTAGTCTCCTCTGGTGTTCCCTAGAAGTTTTACAGTCTTCTTCTAGCATGATGCGGTGCATACAAATAGAAGGACTTATTCCTTTAAGATCGGTGATGTTGTATCCTAGTGCGGTTGGATATTTTCTTAAGATATGCAGGAGTTTTTCTGTTTCGAGTCTTCCTAGGTCAGCATTAACTATCACTGGTCGTTCAAGTTCTAAGTCTAGGAATTCATATCTCAGATTTTTGGGAAGTGTTTTCAGGTCTAGGGTTGGTTTCTTAAGGCATTGCGTAGGGTCCGGTGTTATTGCTAAACATTGGTTAAGTTTGTCTTCTACAAGATAGTCAGATGATTTGTCTTTTTCTAACTCTGTTTCTTTTATGCATTCATCGATGATATCCATGAAGTAACATGTATCATCTATTGCAGGTGCTTTTAAAAATTGGGAAAGAATGAACTCAATTTTCTCTTCTCCTACTTCGAAGGTGAGTCGTCCTCGTTTTACGTCTATGATCGCACCGACGGTTGCTAAGAATGGCCTTCCCAGTATAATGGGTGTAACTTCATCTTCTCTAATATCCATGATTATAAAATCGGTTGGAATGTAGAATTGACCTATGCGCACTGGAACGTTTTCAAGAATTCCTACAGGATATCTAACGGAACGATCTGCTAGTTGCACAGACATTTTAGTTGGTCGTAATTCTCCCATTTCCAGTTTCTTGCATATGGATAAAGGCATAACACTAATACCGGCTCCTAAATCGCATAAGGCTTTGTCAATGACAAACTTTCCTATGTGACAGGGTATAGAGAAACTGTTGGTGTAAGCCCTAGAGGCCAATACTTTTGGTACTTGTATCGAATTATTTATTAATAATAAAAGGCATTTTCTTTATTATGGTTGATTAATAAAGTCCCTAGAATAGATAGTCCGTTTAATGTATTAAGTGTGACTTAATCATGAGAACACATTAAACATAAGGGCACTATTCTTAAAGTATCCGTAGTCGAGCTTTAGTATGAAGTGGGATAACATTAAAGCATTAAGACTATTATGTTTGTAGACTGATGATCACATCTCATGGATCATGGATAAAGAGTTATCAAGTCTTAAACATAGGTATGAATATTAGGAGTAATATTTATACCGGATTGACCCGCTATGAGAATACTATATAGAAAGTTATGCAAAGTGTCATAAGTTATTCTCATGGTGATAATAGTGTATACCACTCTTCGACCTGAAACCACTATGGATCCTAGATGTAGAGTCGAGTGCTTTATTGCTGATCCAACGTTGTCCGTAACTGGATAACCATAAAGACAGTTGATGGGTACTCCATAAAGCATGCTGAGGGACATGAGTGTCCTAGATGGAATTTGCCAATCCTGCGTAACAGGATAAATGTCTACGGGCCCAATATTGAACTGGACAAGGGTGACACGGTCTACACCTTGTGTTCAATATAGACATAAGGGCAAAGGGGTAATTATACACATAATTATTATCACAGGAGGTTTTGTCAGATCACATGACATTTTCGTGACTTGGGTAGCAGTGATGTGTTGCTAGATACCGCTCACTGTTTATTATGTTAAATGCGTGACTTAATATAATTGTCAACGCCGCGAAAACCTATAGGGTCACACACAAAGGACGGATTGATGAGAGATAGAATAATTAAGGAACATCGTAAGGTACGGTGTACTTAAGCAGAATACGAAATATGGTAAGGTACCAAATACTTAAGTGATTTTGGCATATTATGAGATATAGGCCAAAATGCACTTAAGTGGGCTTTTTGGCTTGAAGCCCACACAAGTGGTTCTATAAATAGAGCTCTTGTGCAGAAGCTTTGTATGGGAATACAACACAACTGAAGAGTTGGAATTTCGTATCTCTCTCTCTCACTCAAAGCCTTCATTCATAACAGCTAGCACTGCGATTGAAGGAATCCGTTCGTGTGGACTGAGTAGAGACGTTGTCATCGTTCAACGTTCGTGATTGCCCCGTGGATCTGTATCAATGGTTTTGATCATTATCAGAGATCTGCACCAAAGGTTTGAATCGCCACAAGAGGTAACGATTCTATCACTGATCATGCCCATTCGTAAGGATCACTAAATGGAGAAATTTTTAAATTCCGTTGCGCCTTGGATGGCAATTCTCCAACAGTGGTATCAGAGCCACTTACGAAACCATGAATCTGATATCTGTTTTTGTTATGTAATAATATGATTAAAACAGAATGAATCAAAGGTTAAATTGAGATCGATCAAGTTACATATATGTGATATATGTAACCCTGATGCAAAATACATTATATATGATATAATGTTCTTGTTTCGTTCATTCAAAACCTCGATGATTGTTTTCCTTTGAGCGATCAATGGTCGTTTGCTTCTTGATCCGGCATTAGTATGGTGAAGCAATGACGTGTTGATCAATCATACTGAATTAACAATCGAGACGTGTTTGACGGTCTGAAATTGGTGCATTAGGGTTAGTGACGGCACAAGGGTTGTGTTGTCAGAGAGTTATGCGATTGGGGTTTGAACGCACAAGAGTTGTGCTTCCTAAACACTTTTTGGAACAGTGTTAACCGGTTAACGAAATGCGAAATAAAATTTGAGATTTTTTTAACAGTGTTAACCGGTTAACGCATATGGTTAACCGGTTAACGCAAGGCGGAAAACAGTTTTCCAAGACATTTTCAAACAGTGTTAACCGGTTAACGCATTTGGTTAACCGGTTAACGCAAGGCAGAAAACAATTTTTTCAGATTTCAAAACAGTGTTAACCGGTTAACGCATATGGTTAACCGGTTAACGCAAGGAAATTTTCGCCCATTCGGCTAACTCAGTGCTTTAAAAGTGTCAAGTGTTGATACGAAAAGCGACATCGATTTTAAATGAATTGTTCATTAAAATGTGATGACCGGTTGTCGAAATTTAATTTGATTTTAATTAATTAAAGGAATTAATTATAATAATAATAAAGTGTTTATTATTGTCTTGTGGTGATCGGTTATGGCCTTAGTTTTCCTTTGTTTTATTTTGGGTTTTTAAAATACGATCTGCGTGTCGTGCCTCTCTCTTAATCTCCCAAATGTAACTTCTTTTCTCATCTCACTCCCTCGTATGTAAAACGAGTTTCTTTCATGTAATGATATGAAGAAAGCAAAGAAGTCAGTGCCAAAGGAGGACAACCTTGAAGATCTTGCTTGGAGAAGCTTAGATCGTTGTAGGTTAGCTTAGGTTCTCTCATTGGCTTGGGAGAACAATTGCGCTAGGGGCCATAACTGTTTCATTTTTGTTTGTATGTATGTTGATGCATGTGAATGTATGTTGATGCATGTGAGAGACGGTTTATATGATAAACAAGCCGGTGAGATCAGAAAAATTGCAATTCCCTCAAAACTAAATATTAAGTTTTAAGCTTTCCAAGTTTTAACACTCATCAAGACTAGTATCGAATAATGTAGGTTTCGCCTACGCGAGGTGCATGTTCTATATTAGTAAGGTGCGATGGGATAATTGTAATATCCAACTGTTAAAACAATGGGTCAAACTTAACTAAACAAATTATAATAAGATTATATATATGTTTAGAAGCAAGAGTTGGGAATGATCCATATGATGGATTGGAATAAGGAGTTATTCACCCAACTGAAATTTTTGAGAGTTGTATGAGATACAATTGGAAGGAGTTCCTACCTAAAATAACCTAGTTTTGTGTAATCCGCCTACGCGGACTTAGAACGAAGTGAAATATGGATCTCGACCCACTAGAAAATCTTCCAACGGGATTTTCCGAATCAGATGATGAGGGTCATTTGTTTTGAGTAAAATAGTGGGAGCATATTTAATTAAAGGCCTAATTAAATATGTCCATGATACTTATATTTTCATTAATCCTTGTGTAGATTACCATGACAACAAACACCTCTAACAACATATTGCGATCAAACCTTGACAAAGAAAAATTGTTTGGGACAAATTTTCTGGATTGGTACCGAGACATGAGGATTGTCCTCAAACATGATAAAGGGAAAGGCAAGGAAGTTGCCAAACCCAAACCCACTAGTGTTGCCTTGAAGCCTAGTGGAAGCATAGAAAAGGAAGGCACCTGCTTCCATTGCGGTAAGACCGCACACTGGAAGAAGAACTGCCCAATGTACCTGGAAGATAGGAAGAAAGGAGTAGAGACTCCAACTTCAAGTATTTTTGTTATTGAAATTAATTTATCTACTTCTGCATCATGGGTATTAGATACTGGATGCAGTTCTCACATTTGTACAAATGTGCATGGACTGAAAAGGAGTAGAGATTTGGCAAAAGGTGAAGTCGACCTACGAGTTGGCAATGGAGCAAAGGTTGCTGCCTTAGCCGTAGGAACTTATGAATTGACTTTACCTAGTGGTTTAATAATTCAGTTAGAGAACTGTTATTATGTACCAGCAATTAGCAGGAATATTATTTCCGTTTCTTGTTTGGACAAGTTCGGTTTTTCATTCATAATAAAGAACAATTGTTGTTCAATTTATTTGAATGATATATTCTATGCTACTGCTCAAATGAACAATGGATTATATGTCCTTGATCTTGAAGTGCCAATTTATAACATTAATACTAAAAGGATGAAACCTAATGAGTTAAATCCAACTTACCTTTGGCATTGTCGATTAGGCCACATAAATGAGAAACGCATTTCCAAACTCCATAAAGATGGATTGTTGGACTCTTTTGATTATGAATCATATGAGACATGCAGATCTTGTTTAATTGGAAAGATGACAAAATCTCCATTCACAGGAAAAGGTGAAAGAGCTAATGATCTTTTGGCCCTCATACATACTGATGTATGTGGACCACTGAACATACCAGCCAGAGGAGGTTTTCAGTACTTCATCACATTCACTGATGATTTCAGTAGATATGGTTATGTGTATTTAATGAAACACAAATCAG
Organism: Lathyrus oleraceus; assembly: GCF_024323335.1. NCBI lineage: Eukaryota > Viridiplantae > Streptophyta > Magnoliopsida > Fabales > Fabaceae > Lathyrus > Lathyrus oleraceus. Next base: position 438,182,688 of record NC_066581.1, on the reverse strand, counting down.
AGTCCTTTGAAAAGTTCAAGGAATTCAAGAATGAAGTACAAAACCAACTGGGTAAGAATATTAAAACTCTTCGATCAGATCGAGGTGGTGAGTATTTAATCCTAGAGTTTGGTGATCATCTGAAAGAGTGTGGGATCCTATCCCAACTCACTCCTCCTGGAACACCCCAATGGAATGGTGTGTCTGAGAGAAGAAATCGAACCCTGTTAGACATGGTCCGATCCATGATGAGTCAAGCCGATCTTCCAAACTCCTTTTGGGGACATGCACTGTTGACCGCAGCTTACACACTTAACCGTGTTCCATCCAAAAAGGTTGATAAGACACCATATGAGATATGGAGTGGTGAGAAACCACATATGTCTTACATGAAGATTTGGGGTTGCGAAGTTTATGTGAAACGACAAATTTCAACTAAGCTTGAGCCCAAATCTGACAAATGCTTATTTGTGGGATATCCTAAAGAAACAAGAGGATATTACTTCTACAATCCTTCTGAGGGCAAAGTGTTTGTCGCTCGAACTGGAGTTTTCCTAGAAAAGGATTTTATTTCCAAAGGAACCAGTGGGAGGAAAGTAGAGCTTGAAGAAATTCAAGAATCACAAAGCATCGATACACCTATGGAGGAATTAGAGCAGGAAACACAAATGGTTGTGGAAGAGCAACCTGCTCAAGTAGAACAAGACCAGCGTAGGTCAGGCAGGATACGTCACCTACCTGAGAGATATGGATATCTCATAACAGATCAAGGTGATGTATTACTCATGGATCAAGATGAGCCTGTGACCTACCAAGAGGCCATAACTGGTCCCGAGTCTGAGAAGTGGCTAGAGGCCATGAAATCCGAAATAGATTCCATGTACACGAACCAAGTTTGGAACTTGGTAGAGCCTCTTGTAGGAGTTAATCCTATAGGATGCAAGTGGGTCTTCAAAAAGAAGACTGACATGGATGGTAAGGTACATACCTATAAGGCAAGACTGGTTGCAAAAGGATATAAACAAATTCATGGTGTTGACTATGATGAAACCTTTTCACCAGTTGCAATGCTTAAATCTGTTCGGATTTTACTTGCTATCGCTGCATATCATGATTATGAAATATGGCAGATGGATGTCAAAACTGCTTTCCTTAATGGGAATCTTCTTGAGGATGTGTACATGACACAGCCTGAAGGATTTGACATACCAGAAGAAGCCCATAAGATATGTAAGCTACAAAGATCAATCTATGGATTGAAGCAAGCTTCCAGAAGCTGGAATCTTCGTTTTGATGAAACGGTAAAACAATATGGATTCATCAAGAACGAAGATGAGCCTTGTGTCTACAAGAAGGTTAGTGGGAGCATGATCGTGTTCCTGGTGTTATATGTAGATGACATATTACTCATTGGAAACGATGTCCCTACCCTGCAACAAGTAAAGACTTGGTTGGGGAAATGCTTTTCTATGAAGGACCTAGGTGAAGCAGCCTATATATTAGGAATCAGAATCTATAGAGATAGATCACAAAAACTGCTTGGCGTAAGTCAGAGTACATACATAGACAAAGTGCTTAGACGCTTTAATATGCATGATTCCAAGAAAGGATTCATACCTATGAAACATGGCCTGTGTCTATCAAAAACACAATCCCCTTCAACTAAAGAAGAAAGGGAACGCATGAATAAGATTCCATATGCATCTGCAATAGGATCTATCATGTATGCCATGTTATGTACTCGACCAGATGTCTCGTATGCTTTAAGTGCAACGAGTAGGTACCAATCTGATCCTGGTGATGCCCATTGGGTAGCTGTTAAGAATATCCTTAAGTACTTAAGAAGGACTAAGGAATCATTCTTGATATATGGAGGTCAGGAAGAGTTGGCTATAATTGGTTACACTGATGCAAGCTTCCAGACAGATAAGGATGACTTTAGATCGCAATCTGGTTATGTGTTTTGCTTGAACGGTGGCGCTGTGAGCTGGAAAAGTTCGAAGCAAGATACAGTTGCTGACTCTACAACCGAGGTCGAGTATATTGCTGCCTCAAGTGCAGCAAAGGAAGCTGTTTGGATCAGGAAGTTCATTAGTGAACTTGGCATAGTCCCTAGCGTTGTGGATCCATTGGTCTCTATTGTGATAACAATGGTGCTATCGCACAAGCTAAGGAGCCTAGATCTCACCAACGATTCAAACACATACTTAGGCGTTATCATCTCATTCGAGAGATAATAGATAGAGGAGATGTGAAAATATGTAAAGTACCTACACTTGACAATATAGCTGACCCATTGACAAAGCCTCTTGCGCAGCAGAAGCATGATGGCCATACTAGATCAATGGGCATACGGGGTATGCCTGATTGGCTCTAGTGCTAGTGGGAGATTGTTGGAGTAAGCCCTAGAGGCCAATACTTTTGGTACTTGTATCGAATTATTTATTAATAATAAAAGGCATTTTCTTTATTATGGTTGATTAATAAAGTCCCTAGAATAGATAGTCTGTTTAATGTATTAAGTGTGACTTAATCATGAGAACACATTAAACATAAGGGCACTATTCTTAAAGTATCCGTAGTCGAGCTTTAGTGTGAAGTGGGATAACATTAAAGCATTAAGACTATTATGTTTGTAGACTGATGATCACATCTCATGGATCATGGATAAAGAGTCATCAAGTCTTAAACATAGGTATGAATATTAGGAGTAATATTTATACCGGATTGACCCGCTATGAGAATACTATATAGAAAGTTATGCAAAGTGTCATAAGTTATTCTCATGGTGATAATAGTGAATACCACTCTTCGACCTGAAACCACTATGGATCCTAGATGTAGAGTCGAGTGCTTTATTGCTGATCCAACGTTGTCCGTAACTGGATAACCATAAAGACAGTTGATGGGTACTCCACAAAGCATGCTGAGGGACATGAGTGTCCTAGATGGAATTTGCCAATCCTGCGTAACAGGATAAATGTCTACGGGCCCAATATTGAACTGGACAAGGGTGACACGGTTTATACCTTGTGTTCAATATAGACATAAGGGCAAAGGGGTAATTATACACATAATTATTATCACAGGAGGTTTTGTCAGATCACATGACATTTTCGTGACTTGGGTAGCAGTGATGTGTTGCTAGATACCGCTCACTATTTATTATGTTAAATGCGTGATTTAATATAATTGCCAACGCCGTGAAAACCTATAGGGTCACACACAAAGGACGGATTGATGAGAGATAGAATAATTAAGGAACATCGTAAGGTACGGTGTACTTAAGCAGAATACGAAATATGGTAAGGTACCAAATACTTAAGTGATTTTGGCATATTATGAGATATAGGCCAAAATGCACTTAAGTGGGCTTTTTGGCTTGAAGCCCACACAAGTGGTTCTATAAATAGAGCTCTTGTGCAGAAGCTTTGTATGGGAATACAACACAACTGAAGAGTTGGAATTTCGTATCTCTCTCTCTCACTCAAAGCCTTCATTCATAACAGCTAGCACTGCGATTGAAGGAATCCGTTCGTGTGGACTGAGTAGAGACGTTGTCATCGTTCAACGTTCGTGATCGCCCCGTGGATCTGTATCAAAGGTTTTGATCATTATCAGAGATCTGCACCAAAGGTTTGAATCGCCACAAGAGGTAACGATTCTATCACTGATCATGCCCATTCGTAAGGATCACTAAATGGAGAAATTTTTAAATTCCGCTGCGCCTTGGATGGCAATTCTCCAACAGAAACTACCTGGGTCTTTAAGTTTAGGAGGCATATTCTGGATTATAGCGCTACATTCAGCGGTGAGTGTAACGGTTTCGCTATCTTCAAGTTTCCTTTTATTAGAAAGAATTTCTTTTAAGAACTTGGCATATGAGGGCATCTGCGTAATAGCTTCTGTAAACGGAATTGTGACGTTTAATTGTTTTAGTAGGTCAACAAATTTTTTAAATTGGCCCGCATCTTTGGTTTTAATAAGCCTTTGAGGGTAAGGGATAGGTGGTTTATAAGGTGGTGGAGGTACATAAGGTTCCTTCTTTTCTACGGTTTCCTTATTACTCTCTTCCTTTTCCTTAGGTTCAGTTTCCTCCTCAGTTGACTTTTTAGAGTTTTGGTTTTCTATCCTTGGGTCAGACGGTCCTTCCACTTCCGTTCCACTTCTCAGTATAATTGCATGAGCGTGGCTTCTCGGGTTAGGTTGGGGTTGGCCAGGAAATGTACCAGTTGGGGCAGCAGTAGGCGCTTGTTGTTGAGCTACTTGTGATATTTGCGTTTCCAGCATTTTGTTATGGGTAGCTAGGGCATCTACTTTACTTGCTAGTTGTTTAATTTGTTCGCCAGTGTGTACATTCTGGTTTAAGAAATCTTTATTGGTTTGCTGTTGAGATGCTATAAAGTTTTCCATCATAATTTCCAAGTTGGATTTCCTAGGGGCGTTATTGTTAGGTGTAGATGGGATCGGCTTTTGATATCCCGGAGGTATAGCTGGGGCTTGATTTGGAGATTTTCCAGGTGCGTATAAAGCATTATTACTCTTATATGAAAAATTTGGATGGTTCTTCCAATTTGAGTTATAGGTATGCGAGTAGGGGCTTCCTTGAGCATAGTTCACTTGCTCCGCTTGGATTCCTGTTAGGAGTTGACAATCTGCAGGAGTGTGACCTTGGATTCCACAGACTTCGCAATTCTGAGTTATGGCTACCACGGTGGCTGGAGGTGATACATTTAAACTTTCAATTTTCTGGACCAGAGCATCCACTTTTGCATTAACATGATCAAGGTTACTTATCTCGTACATGCCAGTTTTCGTTTGAGGTTTTTCTACCATTGTTCGTTCGCTTCCCCACTGATAGTGGTTTTGAGCCATGCTTTCGATAAGTTGGTAAGCGTCAGCATAAGGTTTGTTCATTAGTGCACCACCTACGGCGGCGTCTATTGTTAACCTCGTGTTGTACAAGAGACCATTATAGAAGGTATGAATTACTAACTAGTCTTCTAAACCATGGTGTGGACAAAGTCTCATCATGTCTTTGTATCTTTCCCATGCTTCGAAAAGAGACTCGTTATCTTTCTGTTTAAATCCATTTATCTGGGCTCTCAACATAGCTGTTTTGCTTGGCGGAAAATATCGGGCAAGAAAGACTTTCTTCAACTCGTTCCATGTGGTGACTGAGTTGGAAGGAAGAGATTGAAGCCATCTTCTAGCGCTATCTCTTAACGAGAAAGGAAAAAGACGAAGTCGAATTGCCTCTGAAGTGACACCATTAGCTTTAACAATATCAGCGTATTGAACAAATACGAATAAATGAAGGTTTGGATCCTCGGTAGGATTTCCAGAGAATTGGTTCTGTTGCACTGCCTGCAACAGTGAAGGTTTAAGTTCGAAGTTGTTTGCTTCGATTGCGGGTGGAGCAATACTCGAATGCGGATCATCTTGCGATGGAGCGGCGTAATCTCGAAGAGCACGAACTGGTTCTGCCATCTCGGGTATTGAAGGGAAAAGATTTTTGAAATCAGGAAGTTCGACAGGAGGGAGATTGTTTGCAGCACGATATTCCCGAATTCATCGTAAGACTCGGAGATATAGTTCGATATCGTTGATTCGTAAGTAGAACGGCTCGCCTTGTGAGCGAGTGTGTGGCATACAAATCAACGAAAGAAAGAAAATAAAAGAAAAATAAGCCTTAGTCTCTACAGTGTAACAGAAGAGTTACGATATCGACTAAATAAAAATCCTCGGCAACGGCGCCAAAAACTTGATCGCGACTTTATGAGTCGAATTTGGGGTACAAACTGCAAGTGCACAGTTCTATCGCGTAGTTTTAAAAGATATCGATCCCACAGGGACTTATGAATCGATATACCGTTTTCTAAGGTTACTTCGTAAAGCTAAGGCGGGTAATACTTTGATTGTTTGGGGAAAAGTTAAAACTAAAAATAGGATCTAAATTAAATATCAACTAAACGGATATCGGTATGTAGTTCGTCGTAATTAGGGAATCAATTCTTCGTTGGTTTCTTGGTTTTAAAATAAATCTTTTTAGTTGACACTATTGATTAAACGTCTTATCTCAAACTCTCGCTCTGTTGAATAAACTATGATTTTATATTAACGTAGCTGTCACTTATTAGTTAAGTCAAAAACCACTTTTTGAAAACAATAGAATCCGTAGAAACTCTTTTTAAGAAAACACTAATCGTTTAAACACCCTTGTCTCAAACTCTCACTCTGTTGACTTAGGTTATATAATTAAATTCAAATGCTTAACTCTCGTCCTCACACTCAATCTTTAAAAATACTTTTTGGAAAAGATTAGAATTTAATTAACTCTAAAAATTGCTCTCGCCCTGATCTAGAATTAATGTCTAATTTACACTGTCCAGTTAAAAACTCAAACTCTCGTTCTATTGATTTTAACTTCTTTATGTCTTTTACTTTCGTACAAAAACCTTGTTATTAAACCTGTAAATTGAGACCGTGAAAAGAGTGATTTTAATTTTAAACTTAATTAAACCAACTTAGTTTTGATTCCTTCATTCCGCTTACTTCACAGACCGATACCTAAATAAATTAGCCAGACATACTAAACAGATCTAAATAATTATCATGTATAAACAGATTCATCTCAGGCAAATAATATAAATCAACAATAAAGCAGGGCATATATAAATTCATACAATAATTAAAGAACCTGAGTAATCAATAGCAGTCTTGAACACTCCACCACAGACGGTTGGATTTGTTCTTGAATTCTTCAATCAGACAGAAAAATAAAAGTGAAGGAATAAAAATCTAGGGTCTAACGTAAGGTTAGATCTAGTTAAAGGTACACAATAGTTTCCGGTGTAGAAACTATTGTGCGAAAAATTAATTAATTGCTGAAAGCTTAACTGGAAAAGAAAATAAAAAATGAAAATAAAAACTGTAATTAAAAGCAAAAACAGTAAAGAAAAATAATGGTATGCTTGCACGGCTGGAAGAGGAAAATTGAACGAAGTCGGAGAGCTTCTGCAGGGTTTGCACAGCCAATATTTATACTGGTCACTTTGTTGTAACGGTTTCCAAAATTCTTACGTTCACGTTCCAATGGTCAAGCGTAACAATAGGCCTCAACGTCTTTGTTGCGCTTCTGAAGCCAAAAATATAGGAGAATGGTGTGACGTCCGTCACACCATGTGTTACGCTCGTAACACAAATGGGTAAAGCGTGACGCTCGTCACAGCCTGTGTGACGCTCGTCACAGGCACAACGCCTGTGCTTTTGGGCTGGGCTTTGGCTTTTGATATTTGCTTCTTTTCATTCCTTTTTGCACCTCCTTTTCTTCCTTTTTCTCTTGTGCTTCAAATAAACTACCTGAGATAAATAGAAAGAAAAATACCGAGTAATATCGCGTAAAATGAAATAAACTGAAGTAAATAATAATATAATTTAATTAAATCGAGTCCTAGAATGTGATATTATTTCATGTTATCAGCGCCTATATTCAAGTTTCTTCGGAAAGATCAGTCTTGTGATTGGACCGAAGATTGCCAGAAAGCATTTGACAGTATCAAGGAATCTTTGCTTGAACCTCCAATTTTTCTCCTTTAGTGATCCTTACGAATGGGCATGATCAATGATAGAATCGTTACCTCTTGTGACGATTGAAACCTTTGATACAGATCTATGGAGTGATCACGAACGTTGAACGATGACAACGCCTCTACTAAGTCCACACGAATGGATTCCTTCAATCTCAGTGCTAGTTGCTATGAATGAAGGCTTTGAGTGAGAGAGAGAGAGAGAGAGAGAGAGAGAGAGAGAGAAACTAAATTGCAACTTCACAAATGCTTCTGCACAAGGGTTCTATTTATCGAACCACTTGTGTGGGATGCAAGCTAAAAAGCCCACTTAAGTGTGTGTGGCCCATATCTTACAATATGCCAAAATCACTTAAGCGCGTGGTACCTTACCATATTTCGTATTCTACTTAAGTACATTGTACCTTACGATGTTCTACAATTCACGCAAGTGCACCGTACCTTACGGTGTTCCTTAGTTACTCTATCTCTCATCAATCTGTCCTTTTGTGTGTGACCTTGTAGGTTTTCGCGGCATTGGCAATTATATTAAATCATGCATTTAACATAATAAATAGTGAGCGGTATCTAGCAACACATCACTGTTACCCAAGACACGAAAATGTCATGTGATCTGAAAAATCCTTCTGTGATAATACTTATGTGTATAATTACCCTTTTGCCCTTATGTCTATATTGAACATAAGGCATAGACCGTGTCATCCTTGTCCAGTTCAATATTAGGCCCATATACATTTATCTTGTTATGCAGGATGGGCAAATTCCATCTAGGTCACTCATGTCCCTTAGCATGCTTCGTGGAATACCCATCAACTGTCTTTATGGTCATCCAGTTACGAACAATGTTTGATCAGCAACAAGGCACTCGACTCTACATCTAGGGTCCATAGTGGTTTCAGGTCGAAGGGTGGTATACACCATTATCACCATGAGAATAACTTATGACACTTTGCATAACATTCTATATAGTATTCTCATAGCGGGTTAATCCAGTATAAGTATTACTCTTAATATTCATAACTATGTTTAAGACTTGATAACTCCTTATCCATGATCTATGAGATGTGATCATCAGTCTATATACATAATAGTCTTTATGCTTTAATGTTATCCCATTTCACAATAAAGCTCGACTACGGATACTTTAAGAATAGAGTCCTTATGTTTTATGTGATCTCATGATTAAGTCACACTTGATGTATTAAACGAACTAGCTATCCTAGGGACTTTATTAAATAAACATAATAAAGAAAAAGCCTTTTATTATTAATAAATAATTCGATACAAGTATCAAAAGTATTGGCCTCTAGGGCTTACACCGACAAGAAGACCATTGATCATGTATTTGATTGTGCTAGAAGATAGTATGGGTTGTGTTCTTGGACAGCAAGATGAGACAGGAAAGAAAGAATTTGCAATTTACTACCTCAGTAAGAAATTCACCGACTGTGAGACTCGGTATTCTATGCTTGAAAAGACTTGTTGTGCATTGGCTTGGGTTGCTAAGCATCTGCGTCAGTATATGTTGAATCATACCACTTGGTTGATATCCAAAATGGATCCAATCAAGTATATATTTGAGAAGCCTGCTTTAACTGGGAGGATTGCCCGTTGGTAGATACTGTTTTCAGAGTATGATATTGAATGTCGATCTCAGAAAGCAATCAAAGGTAGTATCTTGGCTGACCATTTGGCTCACCAACCAATTGAAGATTATCAGTCAGTGCAGTATGACTTTCCTGATGAAGAGATTTTGTACTTGAAAATGAAAGATTGTGATGAACCATTGCTTGTAGAAGGGCCAGAACCTGGTTCCCGTTGGGGCATGGTGTTTGATGGAGCTGTTAATCAATATGGAAATGGCATTGGGGAAGTGATTATCACTCCTCAAGGCACGCATCTACCATTTACAACTAGACTGACTTTCAAGTGTACAAACAACATGGCAGAATATGAAGCTTGCATTATGGGGCTTGAGGAAGCCATGAATCTCAGAATCAAGTATTTGGATGTCTTCGGTGATTCGGCCTTGGTTGTGAATAAGATCAAAGGTGAATGAGAGACAAATCAACCCGGTTTGATACCATATAGAGATTATGCGAGAAGGATTTCAACTTTCTTTACAAAGGTTGAATTTCATCATATCCCTCGAGATGAGAACGGGATGGCAGATGCTCTTGCAACGTTGGCATCAATGATTGTAGTGAAGTATTGGAATGAAGTTCCCAATTTATCTGTGATGCGTCTTGATAGGTCAGCTCATGTGTTTGTTGTTGAAGAGAACAAAGACGAGAAGTTGTGGTATTACGATATCAAATGTTTCCTCCAAAGTCAGATTTACCCTCATGGGGCATCCTTGAAAGATAAGAAGACTTTGAGAAGATTAGCCGGTAATTTCTACTTGAATGGTGATATACTGTACAAGAGGAATTTCGACATGGTTTTGCTCAGATGCATGGATAGACACGAAGCAGACTTGTTGATGACTGAAGTGCATGAAGGTTCCTTTGGTAGACATGCAATGGCAAAGAAGATGTTGCGAGCAGGTTACTATTGGCTGACAATGGAATCTGACTGTTGCAAATTTGTGAAGAAGTGCCACAAGTGTCAAATTTATGCTGATAAGATTCATGTTCCTCCGATACTTTTGAATGTTATCTCTTCCCCATGGCCCTTCTCCATGTGGGGAATTGATATGATTGGGATGATTGAGCCCAAAGCTTCGAATGGACATCGTTTCATTTTAGTGGCAATTGACTACTTCACAAAATGGGTTGAAGCGGCATCGTATGCGAATGTAACCAAGCAAGTTGTTGTGAGGTTTATCAAGAACCAGATCATATGCCGTTATGGTGTGCCAAGTAAGATCATTACTGATAATGGGTTGAACTTGAATAACAATATGGTGGAAGCTCTTTGCAAAGACTTCAAGATTGCACATCATAATTCTTCTCCCTATAGACCTAAGATGAATGGGGTTGTTGAAGTTGCGAATAAGAACATCAATAAGATTATCCAGAAGATGGTTGTCACATATAAGGATTGGCATGAGATTCTCCCATTTGCTTTACATGGGTATCGTACATCTGTTCGCACTTCAACAGGGGCAACCCCTTTCTCTCTCGTGTATGGCATGGAAGCAGTGCTCCCCGTAGAGGTTGAGATTCCTTCGTTGCGTGTGCTCATGGAAACCAAGTTGACTGAAGCTGAATGGTGCCAAACCAGGTTTGACCAGTTGAATTTGATTGAAGAGAAGAGATTGACTGCCATGTGTCATGGTCAGTTATATCAACACAGAATGAAGAAAGCTTTTGATAAGAAGGTCAAACCTCGAGTATTCAGAGAAGGTGACCTTGTGCTCAAGAAGATTTTATCGTTCAAGCCAGATTCTAGAGGAAAACGGACTCCCAATTATGAAGGCCCATATGTTATTAAGAGAGCCTTTTCAGGCGGTGCATTAATTCTTACAACTATGGATGGTGAAGAGTTCACTCGTCCCAAAATGCAAATGCAGTCCAGAAATACTTTGCCTAAAAAAAGAAAAGAACAGCTCGCTAAGTTGAAAACTCGAAAGGGTGACTTAGGCAAAAATGAGCGTCTCGGTGGATTGAAAACCCGAAAGGGCGATCCAGGCAAAAATTAGAGACATAAAAATAGAAAGAATTTCCCGATAAGTTGAGTACTCCACCTTGGGAAAACTTATTTAAAAAAATTAGGGATTATGGCAAATAACTGCATTTTGCTAATCTTCAGTGATTTTTGAAGACTTGCTTGACCACAAGGGTTGACATCAGTTCATCATCCCAGTAGCGGTCAAGAGCACAATGGATATCAAGAGTTAGTAGAAGGATTAAGGATCATTTGTATTCAATGTACCCCTTTTCCATGTAAATTACCATTTTCAACTTTGTAAAATCTATGGAGTCTTGTCATTTACAGACTACCATTCTATTAAATAAAGTTGAGCCTTTATCCAAATTGTTTTTGCTCTTATTTACTTCAGCCAATAGTTTTAAATTTTATTATGATCATTTTGAAATTAAATTTTTAAATCAAAATCACGTTTTTTTAAAATATAAAAGCAAGAACTTTTCCAAAGCAAGTAACTGTAATATCAACAGCATTTCAATGGATAGCAAGTCCTTAAGTGCGAAGCATCTGTGGTTCCCCAACCAATAACTCTTCGGGTATCCCTAGACATTAGTGTTGATTCATTTCCTCAATGGAATGTTGTTATCCCCAGCTAATAGATTCAGTTCCTCGGTGGAGTGTTTGATCCCTAGTGGAACTTCTTTATCCCCACCCGAGTTGGTTGATTCAGATACCCTGTGGCGTATCCTTGTCCCCAATAGAGTTTCGGCCTTCCCCATCGGAGTTTTTGCATCCCTAGCAAAGTTCGTATCTCCTCAGCAGGGTTGATCTTCAGAGATTTGGTTGATCTTCCCCAGTGGATTGCATTTGCTCCTAGTCAGAGTTTCCTCCTGGTTTTTGAGCAGCTTTTGTTGATTTATTTTCTCTATAGGGTTGTCTCCCATTTTTATGGTGTTGACCTAAAATTCCCCACAGATCGGATGTGCTATCCTCAGCAGATCTCCTCTTTCCCAAGTTAGGGTCGAGCCTTTTGGGGATGTTGATCTCTCTGTTCTCCGGCAGTTGTCTCCATATTTTGTGGATTGGCCGAGGATTGTACCGGTGGTTCAATTTCTTTGAGACACCTTTGTATCCTTTGTGATCATTTTTGTCAGCATAATCATCATATATACATATACATATACATTCATATAATTTCATAATTTACATATCCTGCATCTTCATATTTGATTTGTTTGAGATTCTCATTCTCTGTTATGGCGGTACTTTATCCCCATACCAAATCTGGTGTTTGTCCTCCCTCAAATTGTAGAGTGTCAGCCCCTTAAGCAGAAAGACTTTAATCTTTCTCCGTTTCTCCACTGAGTTTGTTTCCTCGTGGATGATTGTTATTTCAGTTTCCTCTCCAGTAGATTTTCTAGATGGAATTACTCCCCTTGAGTTATATCCTCAATGACTTGAGTTTTGATTGATTGTTTATTTCTAGCTCTTACCTAGATAGATATTTTGATCCCCTAAGAGTCTATTACCCAGTAACTGGTAATGTTCTTCTTAGTTTGCAGTTTGTTACTTCTTCCCCAATACCCGGCAAAAGTACCCTTTTTCTCCTCACTGGAGTCCCCTGGAAGTATATCCTTGATATGTTCATCCGAACCGGTGAAGGATATCTTTCTTTTCCCCCCACAGGAGTCTATCCTTGATTTGTTCACTTTAACCGGTGACGGATATTCTCTTCTTTCGTATTCTACCCAGTAAAAAGGTAGTTGCAATCCCTATTTTATTCCTCAGAAAGTCAATCCTTGATATGTTCATCTTAACCGATGACGAATTTTCTTCTCCTTGTCGTCTTCTACCTAGTAACTGGTAGTTGTAAATCCTACTTTTTTTCCCCTGAGCGGAGTCTATCCTTGATATGTTCACTTTAACTGGTGACGGATTTTCTCTTCTTTGGTATTCTATCCAGTAACTGATAGATGTAATCCCTATTTTTCTCCCCTTTTTAGAGTCTATCCTTGATATGTTCATCTTAACCGGTGACGGATTTTCTCTTTGAGTGGTCTTCTACCCAATAACCGGTAGTTGTAAATCCTACTTTGTCCCCTCGAAGAGTTAATCCTTGATATGTTCATCCTAACCGGTGACGGATTTTCTCTCCGACAGTTTTCTATCCAGATTTTGATAGATGCAATTACTACCCTTTTGTTCAGTTGGTTTATCCTTGATATGTTCATCACAACGGATGACGAGTATCCTCCTTGACATTCCCAGGCAAGTCTATCCTTGATATGTTCATTTTAGTCGGTGACGGATTTTCTTCCCTGTCGAGTTTATCCTTGATATGTTCATCCTGACCAATGACGGATATTCTCACCCTTGGTCTTTTGCCCAGTAACTGGTTGTTGTAAATCCTATTTTCTTCAGTTTTCCCCAGTAAGGCTATTCTTACCCAGTAACCGGTAATGAATACTCCCTCCTGGCGGTCCTCAGCGAGTCATCCTTGATATGTTCATCCTAACCGATGACAGATGTTTCTCTCTGTCAGATCTTTATTATCTCCTTACCCAGTAATAGGTAGTAGATAATAGATTTTTGCTCCTCCTGTGTTGAAGTTTATTGCTTCCCCAGTTGAGTTGAGTGCGCATTTCCTTAGTGAAATCATTTTCCCCTGCGCGAGTTGAGTACTTCAGTTTTATCCTGACTTACTCGTATCCCCTATAGATGTTGTTATTTCCCCGGCTAAGTCTTTCCATTGTGTGGAATTCCTCTAGTCCCCCAGTAGTTTTGAGTCGTAGCTTGGCCTACGCATAACTCCTTTTTCCCCCAGAGTCTCTGTCTCCCCAGCGAGTTTTCCTCAGGGAATGCATTATGTTTCTGCGAACTTTTGGTCTATCTAATTTCTTTTTCCTTTGTGGCAATATTTCCCCACAGGGCATTAACTTTTGCATTTACATCATATGCATCATGAGGTCTCTTAGGGACCAAAATTTATTCCTATATGTTGTTATTTAAGCCCATTCTACTGAGTCGGCATGAAGATTTTAACCTTCGCCTCCTCAGTTAGAATGTCCTTAAATAGGGGCAGCTGTAAGACCCAAATTTTGACCCTAAGATCCCTCATGCAATTCCATCATAAGCATTAGCATTGGGATCATCCCTTGGCATCCTCCTTACCCCTCCTTCATTGGGTTTGTTTTAGGAGAGATCACCAAGCATTTTGTGATTATATCATACTTGTATTTTATCATTTCACTAACCAAAATACCAAAAATATGCCTTTGCATTTGTCTAACTCTTTTGTAGGTAGGGCATGATCTCATTGATTCATCAAGATCACATCTAGGGTTTGAGACCCTCATGAACAAATAGCACAACCAATAATTGATTCAAGAATGGTTATAAGTATCATATATGAGTCCCAATGACCTCTACATGATATATTGATCAAATTTTCTTCAAGAGTTTGAGGTTGATTTGCCTTGGAAGCCCTAGTTTGACTGGGTATCTTGAGTAACTTCTCCAACAAGCTATCTCACCAATTGATCAAATATTTCAAGGGATACTTCAAATTTCATCATCTTATGCATATATGATCTACCATGAGCCAAGAAAGTCAATAGATTTGGAAATTAGCTAGTTGGTTGATGGTGGTTGGCCAGATGAATTCATCTAATCAAAACTGGGTCTCCCTAGACCCTATCTCCTACAATTTTCACCATATGAAAATGATTCCAAGAGAAAAAAATACTCTAAATGACATTATAAACAACTTTCATGCTGAGACCTAGAGCTAGTTTTGCCTGGAAAATCATTTTCTATGTTGAAACATTATAGGTCATTTTGTCTAAACCCTAACTTGAAAGTCAACTTTCCAAAGCCATAACTTGCTCAATTTTTATGAGATGAAAGATTTCCAAGTTTCACAATCAAATTAAATGTGTCTAATTCAACTTTTATGTTTGGAGTGGGAGATAATTCAACTTTTTTGAGCATGTGATATGAGGCTACATTATAGGTCACTTTTGACATATACCATTGATCAAATGATTTTTCCAAACTTAAAAAATGCATAACTCTATCATTGAAAATCCAAATCGTAGAAGCATGCTTCAATCCAAAAGAATTTTGATGAAGACAACATGTATCAATGCAAAAAGATAAGAGCTTCAAGAGAATTCAAAGCATCAAGTTAATCAAGCCACATATGCATAGCAACATTTGGTTCAAGCTTCATTTTCAAGCCAACACTTTTGCAAATATGTTGAATCACTTCTAAGGTATATCTAATTCACTCTTAAATTAGAATACAAGTGTTCAACAATCATGTTTTGCATTTCCATTTTTAAACTAACCATTTGTTAACAAGTTGAAATGAAAAACACATTTTTCTTAAGATATTTTTCTGTGTTTCAACAGTGTTAACCGGTTAACCATATGGGTTAACCGGTTAACGGCCCTGTTTTTGAAATTCTCAAGTTAACGTTATATGCATTAACTGGTTAACCCATTTGGTTAACCGGTTAACACTGTTCGTTTCAGTTTTTTCTTGGCCTCTTTTCATGAAAAAATGTTTTCAAATACTTATACCTTTTCACTAATTTTTGTGAAGAAAATTATACCTTTTTGAAAAGGTGTTTTGATCAATATAAATTCTGAATTTTTTAAAATGAAAATTCACCTCCAAGAACTTTCATAAAAACTCAAGATAATCACTCTTTCATTTTTTCAATTTCTCATAAAAGTGTTCATAACCAATTTTTGAGAAGAAACTTTTTAAACATTCTTGTTTCATCTCATTCCATTTCTTGTTGAACACTTATATATTATTCATTGAGTGAATTATTTATCCAAGGAGAAGATCAATCAAAAGAAGATTGATAGTACTACACTTTATTCAAATCATCAAAGAAGATTTATTTTGTTTGACTTGTGATCCAGGATTGTTGGACACAAGGGTTGGTGTTGCAAGAGGATTGTTCTTGCACACTTGATTACCTATAGGTTAGATAGTAAGCATCACCATTGGTGTGAGTAGGCTATACAATAATTCTAACTATAGTGAAATCTCTTTCGAGTCGAAAGGGGAATGGAGTACCTTCGGAGTGTGAAGGGAACCACTATAAATTCTTGTGTCTTTTTACTTTCCGCAATTTATTTTTCAGCACTTAAACGAAAAATAACCAAGAACCGGAAACAAGATCGAAGAAATTTTTACCACCTAATTCACCCCCCCTCTTAGGCGCATTTACAACTTACACAAATGACATTAAATTTGTGACCATTTTGAATATCTTTGAGAGATCTACAACTTTGATGAAGACACTTTTCTCATTTGAAGCTCATATTAAAAGTTAAGCAAGGTGGATTATTGAGACATATGGCTTGACACTTAGAAAAAATTTGATATGTCAAAAATTTCCAAACTTACACCTCAAATTTCTCCAAGTTCCAAGCTCCAAATAAAAAAGTGTTGGACATAAAAGTTCTTCCTCTTGATCTCACCTTTCCAAAGAGCTCAAATTCATCCATTTTGGATGAGAAATACATAGGCTGCGCATGGCTTAAATAGGCTGATATCATTTGGCATGGATCAATCTTCAAACATCAATGTCCATGTGCCTTGCAATCCAAGCCTACTTCAACACATATGATCTTCAATTATGGACTTCAAGCCATCATTTCATGGGCCTATGCGCTCTCATGCAGCATTACATCACATTTGCCAAATTTGGAAAGTGAAAGTGAGTATGCAAATATCACATGATTCAGCTATAAATAGAGCTTCAATTGCTCAGAAATTCACACACAATTACGCCAACTTTGATCCCCCATTGCAAACCCTCAATTCTCAAAGGATAAGCCTGATAAATTCGTTTGAATTTGAGCTTGAATCTCCATTATTTTCGAATTCAATTCTCCAGAAATCCATTGCTTCTAAACCATTCAATCCTTCTCCTACAAGCAAGTGGAGTGAGTCCAAGCACAAGCAAGATCAAGATCCATCGAATCCAGACCTACATTGAAGGTAAGTTTCAGAAATTTTGAACTCTTCGGTTCTCTCAAATTCTTGCTCAATTCTATTGATTCATTGGTTGTCTGAAGTCCTATCAATGTAGGCAAGAAGATTGAGTTGCTTTGAGGCCAAATCGAAGAAACTTAGTTCATGTACCTCAAATTTCAATTCCACATATCTCTTAATATATTTGAAATTGGAGTGAATGCAGGTCAGATTCGAGCTCAGTGCCATTTTTTCTTCAAGAACATGTCCTTGAATTTCATTATGGTGATGGTTCATGGTGGACCAGTCCGGTGAGGTCCACCGGAGAAGATGACCGGAGCTCTGGCTCCGGCGATGACTTGGCAAGGCTAAGAACCACATGATCCATATGTTACGTTTTAATATTGATCATCACTTTTAAATACCAATTGTGCAGCGCAGTTGACTAAGGCACATGTGGAACGCGCGCTTTGGATCATCAGATCTGCCACCTTAATTAATGAGGGAGATCTGATGGTCCACGTATTTTTGATTTTTTGATTTTTTTGTTTTATTTGCATTTTCTTCAATAATTCATATTAAATTCAATATTGATCCAAAAAATATGAGACTTTCACCAAAAAATTTCAAATATTTTTCTCTTTCATATTATTAACTAAAATTATTTTTTGGATCATTATTAATATTTTTCATGAATTAATTGATTTTGAATTTGTTTTTAATTGCTTAAAAATATTTTTAAATGTCCAAAAATTATGAATTTTTTTCTCCAAGGTCCTTTGACCTTGTTTGACCTATGATAAATCTCATGGCCATTTCTTTTTGGTGTTTTGATGAGATTTTAGGAATTGGACAAAACATATTTGAATTAAATGCATTAATTTTTTATTTTTAATTGAACAAATGCCAATTAAATTTTGTTGACCATTTGTATTGACTTGTATGAGCTTGCTTATTGTTGTTGGGCCTTGGTCAAGGTTGATTTGACTTTGTCAAGTTAATATCATTGGATTTAGGGGATTGATGAAATGTACATTCCATCTCCCAAAATGAATGAATGATATTAATTTAATAAGAGTCCTCCTTTGACCAATTTGTGATCTCATTCATCCCCTTCCCACTTCATCTCATTCCTCTTCTCAATTCATTCATTCCATTTGGCCTATGACATCTCAAAGTCCTAATGCTAGTTGATTGAAAAATTGACATGAGTATGGATGAGATTAGGCCACACCTTTTGCATATTCTTTTTTGTGTGTGGTATGTTTCATGAGCATAGTTCATTATACTATGTCTCTAACATGCATTAACACCAAAATTCTATTGCCCGACCTTAAATAGTTGTGACTTCTACATAAGTCCAATTACGATTGCTTAACATATCGCTAAATTATTTACACAAAAGGCATAAGCATTCTAGTTAGTGAGATTGTAAGTCTCCCCTATTTCATGGTATTGTGTGGAAACTTGGCCTTCTTTCCTTCCTTTGGAAGATGTTTTGCTTCAAGGATCCATGCTTTTGATAATTGGGTTAAGTATTCTCCAAAGAATGTCTTGAAAAAGCAAAAGCAAAACAAAATTAACCTCTAACCTACTAACTATTGACTTTTAATTTCAAGCTTTTACTTTGATGTAATTTTCCTTTTGCACTTTATTTCATTTGCCATTATACATATCATTCTAATTGTTTATGTTAATGCAACTTTCACTTTGTCCATTTGGACCATATTGTGTGATATATTTTGTTTGTATATACTTTGTTTGTTTGTGTGGTCTTTGACCATTAATGTACATAATAATCATAAAAACCATAAAAAACTTTTGAGTGGACTGTTGGCTTGATCTTGGACAAATGGACTTAGAATCTAGGAAACCTCCATAAGCTAAAGGACTTGGCCAATGCCAGTTTATGAAGAACCAAGTGCTTGCAATTTGAAATTCATCTGATATATCATTCAAGATCTCTCTAAGTTCATCTGCAACATGATCATCGTGAAGCTGTTATTTTGAACCTGTGACTTGTGGAATTCACCTGTTACGTGGGCTATTTTGGAGAAGATCATGGAATGGATAAGCTTGGATGTGGCCATACTTATTTGATGCCTTGCTCTTCAAGATAATATAATTGTGCATTTGTGTGTGTTGCTTGATTCTAAAAGTCCAAGGGAATTTTGGGTTTCTATTGACATTCTTGTCTATTGGATTGCTACCCACTTGGTTAGATCTTTTTAACTCTAAACTTTTAATTTTGTACATAGGATAATCTATTCATCTTCTCCCCATTTCTTTAATTTCAAAATCTCTCCCTCCATTTTTTTAAAATCTTCTTTGTGTGAACTATTTTTGTTCTAAACTTTGATCACTTTTGCAAAAAGATAGAAACTTTAGCCTTATGCCATTGCATTTTCAAGCTTCTTTTCTTAAATCAAACTTGTAAATAAACTTAACTATACTTGACTTAAACATTCAAAAAGCCAAAAAGAACTAACTCATTCAAACCATTTTTGGACCTTTGTGCCTTTCAAACTTATTTTTAAAAACAATGCATTCACTTTGAAATTTGTATCACGAACTACGAGGTTTTGATCCCTCATTTTTATGTTGGTACGTAGGCACAAGTCCGAAGGTCTTGTCAAACACAAAAAATATAATTAATGAATTCTTTTCTCATCACCCCCATTCTATTTGTTTGTAAACATCACTTTATACAAAAATACATATGCACACAAAAAGGGCTCCCTAGGAGTACCTATGACACTTAGGGTGCTAACACCTTTCCTCTGTGTAACCAACCCCCTTACCTGTGATCTCTGATTTTTATTAGTTTTTAGTTGAAAACTTCTTACTTATTGGGTTTTGTCCGTAGTTTTCCCTTTTCCCTTGGAAACAATAAAAGCGCGGTGGCAACTCTTGTTAATTGATCTCTAGCTTGTCAATAGCTTAAGGATCATGAATTTCCTGCTACAGAAATTAAGTGGCGACTCTGTTGGGGAGTAGTCTCTAGTGGGTTTAGCCTACTTTTAGTGTGAATATATTTGTATATATGTGATGTTTGTATATATGTATGTGTGATATAGTTTGCTTGTTGTCCTTGGTGATCTCTGAGTGGTGAGATAAGTTCTAACCCAAACTTGAGTGCAATTAAGATATGAGGATGGTATAGTCACGTTCAACTTGTGTGGAGCAATCCTTAACAGGTTGGCTTGAGATCCATCTGCTCAGTGGAGAATCCTTTGGATTTGGAAATGTCACACAAGTATTTGTGGTTAGGCATTACTATTTCTAATTGGGTCTGAGAAGCTGGGGACCTTAAAACATTTAACCCATCTTGGCCTATTTAGGACGTAGTACGGAAACTGTTCAAGTGTAAACTTGATAACAATTGTTACGCGATACTACACTCAGACGAGTTTCTCTTGAGAATATTATGGGGCGATGAGTCAGTCATCTTAACCTGTAATATCCGATATATGGAATTAAGACTCTGAGGACTTTTTAGAACATGATCTATAGGTTTTATCCTTAGTTCACTCCTTTGGGATGGTTCTTACCCAGACTCCATTCTCGTGACTTGCAACAAACCCTTGATTCTTGGTTGATCCAATCAAGTCTTGTCAATATCAATGGAACTTGGGTGTTGATAAGGTGTAAACCATAATCCACCAAAATGGATGATTGATCTTAACAATGACTTGATTCATCCCTTGACCTTTATTTGCTTGCCTTGTGTGTGATCCCTTATTTGTGATTGTTGCATTCATGCATTCATGCGTATCATAACATTCATCACACGAAATTTTCAAGGAACTAAGGTATCATTTGCAAATATTTTCAGACCATGGATTGTGGACGAAGGAACACTAAGAAGTACAGTTTCAGATGTCTCGACTTGAAAGAGTTAAGGAAGCTAGCATCGTTCGTATTAGATCCCTTGGACTTCAAACAACGTCATGCGAAGCTTCTATCCATCTTGTCTGCTGATGTAGTTGAAGGACTGTTGAGTGTATTGGTGCAGTGTTAATCGATTGCATGCATTTAAAATTTGAAAAATGGGTACCACGACAATCAGTTGCACTACTTCTAAATGTAATTTTTGGGGAAACAGGATATAAACACGTTTGATGAAAATCAATTTTCATCCCATGACAATCGATTATCGTAGGCCAAATTTTGAAAATTTCTGTTTTGATGTTCGTTGCATTGCTCGACGATTTTGGCCGTAACTTTGGTTTCGTAGGTCCAAATGAGGTGTTGTTTGAAATGTTAGAGAATTAACATGCCAAGCTATCTCATGGTAGTGACTGGTGAGATAATTGAGTTGTAGTTGTGTATTCACTATAGGAATGTACATTACATGTATGACCAATTAGTGAATCATTGTGTTTACTTAATGACAAGTTGATGTTATAATGACTTAACATGATTGAATCTTGTGTGAATATGCATTTGATGAGGTACTACTATTTGGCGTGGTTTGTTAATTGTCATAAAATTGATTAATTGATATGTATTGAAAATGATGTTGTGTATAATGGTGATAAATGCATGGTGATAATTTTGGTGATTCTTTTAGTGATAATGGATGTTGTTATCAGTCATGCATCATGGTGTACAAACTTCAGTCCAATTTTAGTATGCTTTGCTCCTATGGTTGAGAATCAGGAGCGAGTTGATGATTCCATATGGGAATCAATGAAGCTTTACTTATGGTGATGATATCGATTTAGCGTGCTTTGGTCCTATGGCGAGGATTCAGGAGCGAGATGGACATGTGTTGTCTATAATGGTACCACATGCATAAATTTCACGTTGCATTATGAGTCACATTTCATATATATATATATATATATATATATATATATATATATATATATATATATAACTTCAGTCCAATTTTAGTAGTTGATTCCATATGGAAATTAGTGAAGCTTTACTTATGGTGATGATATCGATTTGGCGTGCTCTGGTTCTATGGTGAGGATTTAAGAGAGAGATGGACATGGGTTGTCCATAATGGTACCACATGCATAAATTTCACGTTGTGTTGTGACTCGCATTCAATATATATATATATATATATATATATATATATATATATATATGTGTGTGTGTGTGTGTGTGTGTGTGTGTGTGTGTGTGTGTGTGTGTGTGTGTGCGTGCATGTTGTTATGAATGGATGTGTGAATATGGTGGTGTTTACTGTGTAATGAATGTGTGTTATGTTGTATGTTCCCTACCTTAGTATTCTTTACACTATTTATATTGAATGTTGTTTCTCACCTCCTTTGGTTTTTTGTCCACCATAAACATCTTGTATATACTCATGAGTGATCATCGTTGTTGTGTGTGAAAGGTGACTTGTTGGAGTCATTCTTCGCTTCTATTTGTCGCTTTATCATACATTAATGGTTTTTAGTGCTTAGACCATGTAACATCGGGGACGGGAGTTTGTTATATTTTATGTTGATGTTAATTTTATTGTTTTAGAGTTTATCACTTTATTTATGAAGTTGCTATGAAATGTTTTTCCACTGCGTAGTTTCAAATGATTTGATGTGTTTTCGAAGAGTTGTCGTTGGTGACAACTTAAATTATCATGTAAATATTCTTAAATAAGTTTTGTGGTTTAGGGTGTTGTAAAACCCTAATTTTGACCCTAAGATCCCTCATGGCATCATATCATTTGCTCAATGCATTTGCCTCAAGGATCATAGCATGTGTGGCTCCTTAACCCTAGGGTTGGGACTTGTGAGAGTGGTTTGAGACCACCAAGCATGATTGTATTGTATATTATTGCTTTTATTATTTTTATTACTAACCAAAAGCACAAAAATATGTCACTAACTTTTTTTGTTTTGAAGCTCAAGTGATCATGTGCTCCCTTTGCTCCTAGGAGGCTCCCAAGCTCAATGAAGTGGCTAGATGAAGATGAAAGCAAGCATGACAATGGTCCATAAAGCTCTCAATCATAATATATGTCTCCCAAGTATTTAAATTTTCCAATTTGATCAAGATAAACCAAAGGGCTTGAGGATTGTTTCCCAAGGAAACCCTAATTCAACTTGCATTGATTGTGCCTTGCTCATGAAGCAACCTCAACCTATGATCAAATTTAATCAAGGGAAGTTATTTCATTCATTATTTTATGCCTATATGAGCCTATGTGAGTATCCTAAATCATTAATTCATCAAGATTTGAGGTTTGGCCTTGAGAAGTTGACCAGTCAAGTCATCTGACTAAACTGAGGATCCCTGAGACCTAACTTTTGATATGTTTGTCAAATGAAGATGACCCCAAGAGTTTAAATATTCTTAAGAACCGTATGAACAACTTTCATGTTCATCAAAAATCCATTTTAAACTTGTAAGGTTATCATTCATTTCAAACCATTATAGGTCATTTTGACTGAAACCCTAATTTTGGGTCAACTTCCCAAAGACCTAACTTCCTTATTTTTTATAATTTTGAGGTGAGACCAATTGAATTAGAAATCTTAAGATGTCTACTTAAACTGTTACGTTTGGCAAAATTTCATAATCCTAAAAGAAACACATGTGATAATACAAAACATTATAGGTCACTTTGGACCAAAGCCACTGAATTTGAAAAATGTCCAATTTCAATTGCCTATAACTTTCTCATTAAAAATCCAAATGATGCAAAATTTTAGTCCCGATTGATCATATTGAAAACATCTACAACTTTGATGTTGGAGGTCTTTCCATTTGAGGCTTGCATCATTTAAACAGAAGGGCTTGAAGTTGATCACTTTTGGTAAAAAAATTCAAACGAAACCTAGACATGTTTTGTACCTCAAACTTCAAAGCCAATTTTCATAATTTTCCAAACTCCAAATGGATTTTTGCCCAACATAGCTTTTGTTCCTTGTGTTAAGAGCTTTCCAACCATTACTCACATGACCATGTTTGGATTTTCCATGTGTGATTTTCGAAGGGCTTAATGTTTATGATCAATTATGCAATTCACATTGAAACTTCACATGCAAGCAAATGCCAGGCCTTGTGCACATCCAATTCACTCCAAAATGATCTCAGCTTGCAACTCCATTCAATTTTGGGCCTCACATGCGCCTGTACAGGCCCATGCATGGAGGACCCAATTCTCATGCACACGAGCATTTCATTACCTTGGATCAAGCTCAGCTATAAATACATGTGCTTGCTCATTCAAATTTCAAACTAAAGGTGATCTAAAACCCTGCTGAATTAGAAACACAACCTCACTCAAAGGAATTTCAGTTTTCATTTCTCAATTTCAAGCTTGAAGTTCAACATCCTTAGTTGATCTTTAAGTCTTAATTCCTTAGCCTTGCTTCCTCATTACCTCAAGATCAAATTGGAATCAAAAGCTTGAAGAGATCGTGCTATTTAAAGCTGCACTTCAAAGGTATATCACCAAACTGTTTTTATTTAAATCTTGTTATACAATGTGAATTTCGCCAGTGGTGGTCTTAATTTCATGAATTGAGACATTTCAGATCAAACACCATGATCTTCAAGCTCAGATTTTTCATTAGATAGAAACTCTGAGGAAGATCCAAGGTTACAGGGGTGATGTACATCACCCCAGCTTCATTTTGGTACCATTGCTTTTCATTTTGGTTAAGGTTGAAAACCCTACGCGTGGTGGCCGGAGTTTGTTCTCTGGCCGGAGAAGATGGTGGTTTCCACCACCATCCCCACGTGGATGCATATGAGCCTTTGGATCTCATTTAAATGTTATAATCATGGCCTTTGCTTTTGTTGACTATTTTTAATTCATTGTGTAACGCGCTTGACCAAGGCCTATGGTATGACAGCGCTTCTAGACCGTGTGATGATGCCACGTCAATTAATGAAACAGACCCAATGGGCGCTGATTTTTGCTATTTTCTATTTTCTGTTTTAATTTCTTTTAATTCCTTTTATTTTCAAAAATTCATAACTATTTTATTTGAAGTTACAAAAATATGAGACCAATGACAAAAAAATTCTTGAAATATCTAGTTCTATAATTTGATTTTTAATTATTTTTGTGACTTCATTAAATACTTTTTGTGAATTATTTTGTTTTTAATAGTTTTTAATTCATTTTAAATACTTTTTGATATCTGAAAATTCCAAAAATATTTTCTTAACACATATGGATCATGATATGTCAATGAAAAATAGTCTCATCAATTTCTTAATTGATTTGAGATTTTAATTCATTTGTGTTATTTTTCATTGTTTTTAATTGATTTTAAATAGTTTCTGATTTCAAAAATAGTTGGAAAAATTTATCAAACCTTGTTTGACCATGTTAGACCTATGAGAATTTAATTGAACTTGTTTAAGTTGATTTGAATTGAATTTGAGGTTTGACCATATTTTGTCCATTTTAGTTTTGCATTTATTTTAATTCCAAAAATACCAAAATAATATATTTGACTTGTTGACTTCTAATCTTCATTTCTCTTTTGTTTACCATTGGTTGATGATGATTTGATTCACATTAGACCATTTGTGTTTGACACTTTATTTCTTTGTCCATTTCATTTCATCTTCATCTTTTTCTTTTTATTTTGGTCAATGAGTTAATGTTTTATGGTTGGTCTTGACATATGAGAGGCTTAACCTTCTTTGATCCAAATCAAACTCAACTTGATCCAAGATCAAGTGAGTTGCTTTGTGTCCAAGATAGGTTGCTTCTTGGTCAAGCAAAAAACCTAAAGTCCATACAAGGCCCTCCTTCTTTTCTTTTGGCATGGCAAGTTGTAGGAGCTTGGCTTACTAGTCATGATCTATAACTTGTGTTTATTTGCCTATAGTTTTACTGACCGGCCTCAGATAGGTGTGATTACTACATTAGTCCACTTACGATTGCTTAACATAGCGCTAAATTGTCTTATGACACACTAACATTAACTACTAACTACTAACTTTAATTCAAGCATTTAATTTCTTGCAATTTACTTTAATGCAATTTACTTTCTTGCTCATTTATTCATATTGCTTTTCCCTTTGCTCACTTGAGCACATACTTTATGTTTATTGTCATTTTCCCTTTGCTCATTTGAGCTCATTATTGCATATAAATATATTGTTGCCTTGTGTTTGTTTTGTTTTTGTTTGTGTGAATCAAATGCAAAAAGGAGAAAGGACTTAGAATTAGGACCCTACCTATGCTTAAAGGAGTTCAAAGCAACTTGGTCTCATGCCTTTAGAATTCTAAACTTGTTGAAGAGCAACTAGGCCTCATGCGTTTAGAATGCTAAATCTTAAAGTTGACTTCAAAGGATCTCCTAATCTAATCCCATTCTTTGTATATTCCTCTTATTGTGTTGTGAACATTTTTGATGTTTGCTCTTGTGTGATAGGGATTCCATCTTGAGATAGTAAGAAGGACCACTGGCATGAGTAACCAAGTTAAGAGAGACAAGCCAAATGGAGATCCTAGGAGCTTGAATATAATATTTGTTTGATTGCTTGAGTGATTGTTAAGTCTAAAGGAAAGGAGCATCTTGAATCATCTTTATGATCTCAAGAAAAGGAACTCCAAGGGTTTTATCTCTACTCTTATCTTTGTATACTTTAGGACTAGCCTTCTCTTCTTCTCTCCACTCTAACCCAAAGCAAACTCATTTATGTGCAAACTTTGACTTTGTTTCAAATTAGAAACCTAGGCCTTATGCCTTTGATTTTTAAAAATCTTTTCATTAATACTCATTGTGAATAAACATTAATTCAACTTTGACCTCATTTTGTAAATACTTCTAACTTGTAAATACAACTCACTTCAAGTTGTTTTTGTGGTTCCAATGGCCACCTTTGTTAAACCCTTTTTCCATGAACATTAGCCATAGGTTTGAGTTATCATAATGGTTGATGTAAACCTCACCTTATCCTTAGTGATTGGACTATAAGTCTTCCATATTTATTATAGGGTTGACCCCTCACTAGTATGTTGAAGCTCTCCTCACATGGTGGATTGCTGGTTTAGGTTGAGTTTTCTCCCTTTGATAACAAAAGACCTTAAGGCTTTTGGTCAAATCATTTCACAAATCTTTTGAGATTTTTACCCCGAACTACGAGGTTTCGAACCTACCTTTGTGATGGTACGTAGGCAATGGGTTCATCCATTCAAACAACAAAATTGTAAATATAATGTATATTCTTTTCTCATCCCCCAATCTTTTGCACATATTGTCACAAATACCAACCTACAACACACATTTGCAAAAATAGGTTCCCTTAGAGTACTAAGGATATTTTAATGTGCTTAAAACCTTCCCATTTCATAACCAACCCCCTTACCTAGATCTCTGACATTTTTATTAGTTTTTGATTTGATAAAACCTCTTACTTGGTTTTTGTTTGCTTTTTAACCTTTCCTTTGGATAAATAAAAGTGCGGTGGCGACTCGAATTGTATGCTTACTTTTGGTTTAGTCAATAAACCATAAGGTAACGAATACCCCGCTACAGAAAAGTGGCGACTCTGCTGGGGAGATCTATAAGTTTGCTTCTTAGTGGGTTTAGCCTACTTTTTTCTTATGTGTGTTGTATGTTTATATTTATTTGTGACATATTTTTTGTGCAAATTTGGGATGACTGTATTGTTTGTAATGTATGAATTGCTTGATATATCAATTGCTTGTATGCTTGGTGGTGTCTTGTGAGATGAGTTCTATACTCGAACTCGAGTGCACTTATGATAGAAGAATGGCATAGTCTTGTTGACTTGTCTGGAGTTATTCCTTAGCAAGTTGACTTGCAAGCCCATTCACTTGGTGGAGGTCTTATTGGGATCAATAATGTCACACGAGTAGTCATGGTTAGGCATTACTCTTTCCAATATAAACCTTAGAAGCCAAGGACCTTAGATTACCTAGCCCATATCGGCCTATTTTAGGACGTAGTGCGAAGATCGTTCAAGTGTAAGATTTGATACGATTTTCATGTGATACTACACTCATAAGAGTCTCTCTTGAGAATATTTTTGGAATACGAGTAGTCGTTTTATCTGATAATATCCGAAAGATGAGATGATGACTATGGGGACCTTTTTAGAACATGATTGTCAGGTTTAACCATAGTACACTCCCTTTGGGTGGTTCTTAACTGAGACTCCATGCTCGTGACTCACAACAAACCCTTGATTCGCGGTTGATCCGTTCTCATATATCCTAATATCAATGGAACTTGGGTGTCGATAAGGTGTAAACCATAATCCACCAAAATGGATGATTTATATTGAGGATGACTTGAGCCATCCCGTGACCTTTGTGTGGTGTGACTTGCTGGATCCTTGAGTGTGATTGTTGTATCCATGCATTCATTTTCATCCATATCATCAACAAAGAAATTTTCAAGGAACTTAAGAGGTCTATTTGCAAATTTTCAGACATGGACAAGCAAAGAAGGAATACGAAGAAGTATAGTTTCAAACAACCCGACTTGAAAGAGTTAAGGAGTTTGACATCTTATGTATTAGATCCCTTGGAGTTAAAAGCTCGCCATGGGAAGCTTCTGTCTATTCTGTCTACTCAGGTGGATGAGGGTCTGATGAGTGTGTTGGTGTAGTCCTACAATCCTCTGTATCGGTGCTTCACTTTTCCGGATTTCCAGCTTTTGCCTACCCTTGAGGAGTATGCCTATCTTGTGGGTATACCTATCTTGGATCATTTGCCGTTCAGTGGTTTGGAGAGGGTTCCTACTTCCCAAGAGATTGCTGACATGCTTCATATAGATGTATTTGATGTTGTTGCTCATATGACTACCAAAGATGGAATTCAAGGTCTCCCATCTGATTTCCTCATTGCCCAAGCTACTTTGTTTGGGAAGGCCATAAGTGAGGACGCCTTTGAAACCATATTTGTACTTCTTATCTATGGGCTAGTGTTATTTCCCAACATCTACAATTTTGTGGATGTGAAGGATTTTCTCTACTCTTAATCCCGTTCTGACTCTTTTGGGTGACACTTATTTCTCTTTGCATATGAGGAATGCAAAGGGTGGTGGATCCATCGTGTGCTATTTGCCTCTGTTGTACAAATGGTTTATTTCGCACTTGCCTCAGACGATTGCCTTCAAGGAGAACAAGGGATGTCTACGGTGGTCTACGAGACTTATGTCTCTCACTAATGATGATATCTTTTGGTATAACCGTGTGTATGATGGCGGTCAGATTATTGATTCTTGTGGTGAGTTCTCCAATGTACCTCCTCTTGGTACATGTGGTGGAATTAACTACAAACCTGTCTTGGCTCGCCGCCAGCTTGGGTTCCCCTTAAAGGATAAACCTAATAAAATTTTGTTAGAAGGTGTGTTCTTTAAAGAGGGTAAAGATCCCCAGAATTTGAAGGGCAGGATGGTCCGCGCCTGACGCAAAGTCCATAGGAAGGGAAGGAAGGAGCTTGGTCCGAAGAATTACATTGCTTTGGAACCCTACACCGCTTGGGTGAGGAAGAGAGCTCTTGAGTACCGCATGCCATAGAATTATCCGAGACCTACCCCTATGGTTATGGTTGGGCCTTCAACCCTCCCTAACCAAGGAGTAGAGAAGTCGAGAGATGAAGACCGGTCGCGTGCTTGGATTCGTGAACGAGAAGAACTTCTTCAACAACTTAGAGATAAGGATGCAGTGATAGAGTTTCTAGAGCACCAGGTTATTGATGAGCATGACAATGTGGTTACTTCTCTTCTTCCCCAGTCATCCAGGTTTTGGAAGAGGAAGTATGATCAACTCGCCAAAGAGAAGGCCGACATGGAAGCAGCTTATGAGAGGGAGGTGAAGAGGCTTCGTGCAGTTTATCTTCCGGTCTCAAGAGCTTTGGACGATTGTTTCTAGGGCTCCATAGGATGTTCATTTTCCTTCTCTCTTATATTGTATTTGGTTACCAAAACTGTAGTACTTCTTTGGTGTAAAGTTTTTTCCAAATATTATTGCTATGAGTATTGCATATATGTCTTAAAAGAGTACTATTTTCAAATATTTGCAAATAGATCTCTATAAAGTTCCTCTGATAAAAACAAATCATATGCACAAACATTGCATGCATCATATGCATAAGTAGGTTTTGTTCAGCTCAGTGGTCTAACTCTTTGCTCTTCATTTATTTTGAAGACAAGCTGACGCACCGGTATAACATAAGAGCTAATATTCCAAAGATTATGGAGCATCTAGAACAAGAGAACCAGGAACTGAAAGACGAGATAGCTAGGCTGACTTCCATGATGGAGTCAGTTTTGGCTTCCCAGAGCCAAGCCTCGCCCACTCCTACAACTCCTCCCCAGAGGACTGTCATATCAGAGGTAGCCTCTTCTACTGTGCCTGCTGCCACATCCCATTTTGCTCTAACCATGCCAGCCGGGTTCCCCTGGGGAATGCCCGCCAACTTTGTGCCCGAGGGTTTTGGTCCAACTCTCGCTTCTCTGCCGATATCTAGCCCGGTCCTTTCTGTGCCACCTCCCGTTGTGCACACCTTACCAAGAGTTGAAGACACCATCTATCATTCTAAGCCATCTGAGGGCCCATATGTTTATGAGAAGATGGACGAAATGAAAGACCAATTCCTTGAGCTGCGCAAGGAACTGAAGACTCTGAGGGGTAAAGACCTCTTCGGTAAAAGTGTTGTTGAGTTGTGCCTTGTGCCCAACGTGAAGATCCCTATTAAATTCAAAGTACCTGACTTTGAGAAATATAAGGGTAACACATGCCCTCTCAGGTATCTTGTGATGTATGCTCGCAAGATGTCAATGCAAACAGACAATGATCAGCTTCTTATCCATTACTTCCAGGATAGCTTATCAGGTGCCGCACTCCGGTGGTACATGGGGCTGGAGAGTGCGAACATCCGCTCCTTCAACGATCTTGGCGAGGCCTTCCTAAAGCAATATAAATACAACATGGATATGGCTCCTGATAGGGACCAATTGAGGGCTATGTCCCAGAAAGAGAAAGAGACCTTCAAAGAGTACGCCCAGAGATGACGCGAATTGGCAGCTCAGATAGTGCCACCCCTTGAAGAGAAAGAAATGACAAAGATCTTTTTGAAGACTTTGAGTTCTTTCTAATATGAGAGGATGATCGTCAGTGCTCCCTCGGACTTCACAAAAGGGGTCCGAGAGGGACGTTTATCCAAGGATGAAGGCTCTTCAGCAAAGAGACATGGGAGCTTTGCGAAGAAGAAGGAGGGAGAGGCATATGTCGTGTCCTCCCATATCAAGAGAAGACCCTCTGTGAAGAGGAAGAACGTGCGTCCTGCCGTTAGCCAACACCAGCTGGCTCATATAGCACCTGTCTTTAGAGAAGTTCAACAACATCAACAATAACAACAACAATATCAACAATAACATCATCCACAACAACAAGCCTACCAGCCTCGAAACAACAATAACACCAGTACCAACTACAAGAAGAAGTGGGTCACTTTTGATCCGATTCCAATGACTTATGCTGAACTCTATCCTTCTCTGATTGATAGAAAGTTAATTACTCCATGAGACCCTCCCGCTGTACCAACCAACCCTCAGTGGTGGTACAAGCCTGAATTACATTGTGTATATCATTCTGGTGCTCCCAGACATGACGTGGAAATTATCATCCCTTGAAGACCAAGGTGCAAGACCTTGTGAGAAGTGGGATTTTGTTTTTCGAGGATGTAGGTCCTAATGTGAAGAAGAACCCATTGCCCGAGCATGGGAAAGCTGCTGTGAATATGGTCCAGGGTTGCCCTGGTAAATACAAAGTCCTGTATGTTAATGATATCAGGCAATCTTTGGTCGAGATGCATAAACTGTTGTGTGGATACAGTCACTATGAGCATGACCATGATAGGTGCCAGGTGTGCACTATCAATGAAAGAGGATGCCGACAAGTTAGAAAGGACATCCAAGAGATGCTGGATCAGGGTATGATTGAAATACTTCAGAATCGTAACGAGGATGAAGTTGATGTTATCTCTCCTGTATTCAGGATTCTAGAGCCTGTTGTCATCAAATATGATGGCAGCAAGAAGAAGGTTTCTCCAGCTCTTGTAATCAAGCCAGCGGGTCCTGTCCCGTATTCATCTGACAAAGTTGTTCCCTACAGATACAATGCAAACATGCTAGAAGATGGAAAGGAGATGCCTTTGCCCTCAACTTCCGTAGTAAGCATTTCTGACGTCAGTGGTGTGACCCGTAGTGGTCGTGTTTTCTCGGCACAGCCGAAACCCCATGAAGACGTTGTGAAGAAGGCTATTGTTAATCCTGCTAGTCTCGTGGGGACTTCTTTTTCGAATAATCCTGTTGTGAAGGGTGTTGACCCTGTTGTTGATAAATCTGTAAAAGCTCCTGTCCCGGTTGGCCAGTCTGGCGATTTGAGAGAGGATTGTGATGAGATGCGGAGGCTCATCAAAAGGAGTGAATACAACTTTGTTGATCAGATGCTACAAACTCCATCAAAGATATCTGTGTTATCTTTGTTGATGAATTCTGAGCCATACTGTGAAGCTTTGCAGAGGGTGTTGGACATGGCATACGTGGACCACAATGTCACAATTGAACAGTTTGATAGCATTGTTGCAAATATAACCGCTTGCAACAATTTGAGCTTCTGTGATGCTGATCTTCCCGAGGAGGGAAAAGACAATAATTTGGCTCTACACATTTCTATGATCTCAAGAAAAGGAACTCCAAGGGTTTTTATCTCTTCTCTTATCTTTGTATGCTTTAGGACTAGCCCTTCTCTTCTTCTCTCCACTCTAACCCAAGCCAAACTCATTTATGTGCAAACTTTGATTTTGTTTAAAATTAGAAACCTAGGCCTTATGCCTTTGATTTTTAAAAATCTTTTCATTAATACTCATTGTGAATAAACATTAATTCAACTTTGACCTCATTTTGTAAATACTTCTAACTTTTAAATACAACTCACTTCAAGTTATTTTTGTGGTTCCAATGGCCACCTTTGTTAAACCCTTTTTTCATAAACATTAGCCATAGGTTTGATTTATCATAGTGGTTGATGTAAACCTCACCTTATCCTTAGTGATTGGACTATAAGTCTTCCATACTTATTATAGGGTTAACCTTGAAGCTCTCCTCACATGGTGGATTGCTGGTTTAGGTTGAGTTTTCTCCCTTTGATAACAAAAGACCTTAAGGCTTTTGATCAAATCAATTCACCAATCTTTTGAGATTTTTACCCCGAACTACGAGGTTTTGATCCTACCTTTGTGATGGTACATAGGCAATGGGTTCATCCATTCAAACAACAAAATTGTAAATATAATGTATATTCTTTTCTCATCCCCCCAATCTTTTGCACATATTTTCACAAATACCAACCTACAACACACATTTGCAAAAATAGGTTCCCTTAGAGTACTAAGGATGTTTTGGGTTCTTAAAACCTTCTCATTTCATAACCAATCCCCTTACCTAGATCTCTGACATTTTTATTAGTTTTTGATTTGATAAAACTTACTTGGTTTTTGTTCGCTTTTTAACCTTTCCTTTGGATAAATAAAAGTGCGGTGGCGACTCGAATTGTATGCTTACTTTTGGTTTAGTCAATAAACCATAAGGTGATGAATACCCCGCTACAGGTGTTTTTAATGATGACAATAGAGTTTGATCTGCAAACTATAAGAATTTTAGTGGGAAATAAGGGAAGGATCAAACTAGTGGAAAACCGTATAGTGCTCCAATTGATAAAGGGAAACAAAAGGATGATCAAAAGGCTATAGGTGGGAAAGAGCGAAGTGGGGGAGGGGCTCCTACTTCTATGACATGTTTCGAATAGGGTGAGTTTGGACATTGTGTTCATGAGTTCAAGAGCACAACTGTGAATTGCTTCAAGTGTAGGAAGCCATGTCATCGAGTTGTTGATTGTAGGAGTAATAATCTAACTTGCTTTAATTATGGAGAGTGGGGTCATATTATTACTTAATGTGAGAAACATAAGAAGGCTCATTCTAGAGGGAAGGTTTTTGCTTTAAGTGGAGTAGAGACTACTGCATCTGATAACCTGACTAGAATTATGTGCTTTATTAATACGAGTGTGACACATTCGTTTATATCTATCGAGTGTGTGTCAAGGTTAAATTTGTAAATGTCTGCTAAGAATGGTAGCATGTTCATTGATACCCTAGCTAACGGTTCAATGGCTACTTTGTTGGTGTGTTCAAAATGTCCTTTGACAGTTTTATGTTGAGATTTTGGGATTGACTTATTGTTTTTTCCTCTAAATCAACTCGATGTTATTCTGGGAATAAATTGATTAGAGTTCAACCATGTGTTTATTATTTTTTTTGAGAAATCGGTGAATTTTTTTTAATCCGGAGAGAGTACGGAGTCTAGTTTCATGATCGTGAGGCAGGTATAGATGTCCTTGAGAGAGAGTGCTCAAGTGTTCATGGTGCTCACATCCTTAAGTAAGGGAAGCGATATAATAATTACAGATCTAACTGTGGTGTGTGAGTTTCCTGAATTGTTCCTAGATGAAACTAGTAATTTGCCATCGGAGCGTGAGAGAGAGTTTGCTCTAGACTTAGTACATGGTACTAGTCTTGTGTTGATGGCTATTTATAGGATGTATGCTTCAGAGATGAGTGAGCTAAAGAAACAGTTAGAGGATCTACTTGAGAAGAAGTTTGTTTGATCGAGTGCTAATGTTGTTAGTCAAGAAGAAAGATGGTATCATGAGGTTGTGTGTTGACTATCGATAACTGAACAAGGTTACTATCAAGAATAAATATCCACTTCTGAGAATTGATGATATGATAAATTAATTGGTTGGTGCATGCATGTTTAGTAAGATTAATCCAGATTCAGGTTATCATCAGATTCATGTAAAGTCAGACGATATTCCGAAGAATGCATTCAGAATGAGATATGGTCACTATGAGTATTCAATGATGTCATTTTGTGTGTTTAATGCACCTGGGGTGTTCATGGAGTACATGAATAGAATATTTCATCCGTACTTGGATCTGTTTGTGGTTATGTTCATCGATGATAAATTGATATATTCGAAGTCTGATGAAGAGCATGTGGAGCATCTGAGAGTTGTATTCACTACAACAAACAAGATCTTAGACAGCGCTTTTTTTAGCCTTAGACAGCGCTTTAAAGCGCTGTCTAAACCTCCGCTGCTAAAGGTTTAGACAGCGCTTTTTTAAATCTTAAAAGCGCTGTCTAAGCCCCCCCCTTAGACAGCGCTTTGGCCAAAAGCGCTTTATAAGACCCTCTTATTTTAAATTTTTTAGGTATACCTTAGACAGCGCTTTTGAAAAGCGCTGTCTAAGCCCCACCCCCTTAGACAGCGCTTTGGCCAAAAGCGCTTTCTAAGACCCTCCTATTTTAATTTTTTAGGTATACCTTAGACAGCGCTTTTCAAAAAGCGCTGTCTAAGCCCCCCTTAGACAGCGCTTTCTAATCCCCCCCTTAGACAGCGCTTTTTACAAAAGCGCTATCTAAGGTATACGAAAATTTTTGAAGCTTTTGTTTTAAACCACATTTTTTCCAGGTTTATAAACCAGAATTTCTACCTGTTTTCAACTAGATTTTGACAGACAATTATCACATTTTATATATGCCATTTTGGCCTTTTTTCTACCAATTTTTGGCTAACAAATATATATATATATACCAATTCAAACCAATTTTGCCTTAAATGTATCAAAATATATACAAATTTATGTACACATTTACAAGTCATTACATATACTACAAATGTACACATTAATTACACAAATTTATGAACAAATATTGAGCTCTATCACGAAAAAACGATCTTCTTCTTCAAAAGCCCTTATTGTCACAGCACCAGCAACTGATTCTGCAAGATGATTAGCTATAAAGGATTTTGTTGTGCCATTCATCCGCATCAGTTCTTTTGCTGTAGCAAAGTAGTATCTCTGCATGAAAAAAAAGTTAGACTTATCAACTAGCACATTTTAAATCTATGAAAAAATACTATAATATATCAATGTTAAAATTCAAAGAATTTGTTCATTACTTGCAAGCGCGGTGCAAAATAAATCATCGGTATGGAGACAAACAAGACTTGCCAAGTAACTACTGCTAAAACAGTTAGACTTGCATAACAAGTCGTAGTAGCTGCCACAGCAAAAAGAAGGCCAAATGGAACATCAAGATCAACAATGCTAAGATCAGAAGAGACCTAAACAACGAAATAAGAGTCAAAACATAAGTATTTGTATTTCCCTTTCATTGCATTAAACTTAAATGAAAAACAGAAAATAGATAATGTTAAGCATGCTTACCCTACTGAGTATACGTCCCAAAGGCGTCGAATCATAAAACAGCATAGGTGCACGAAAAAGGGAGTTTAGTAGTTGTAAAAACAAAGACTTCGAAGACTGAAGACCCAGAGCAACTGTAAGAAGACTTCTCATGAATAAGAACACTGTTGAAGTAACTCCAATCAACAAGTAAACTAGAATCAATCTCAGAGTGCTGACTTTAGGATTGTCAACATTAGCAGCCATCCACGAGTTTTGCAATATCTGACCAATCACAAATATAAGGTGAAATAGAGAAGCGATCAAGAAGTATGCGTATCCTTTGTTCTGATTCAAATACTGTAAGTATGGCTTAAGGCCATGGTCTCCTATCTCTCTCTCTTCTTGCTTAATCAATTGATCGCCTTTTGGTGCTTCGAACTCCTTTTCCTTCTCCACGTGTATTTTTCTTATCTCTTTAGCAGAACTTGAATGTCTTTCAGAAGAAGTAACATCCATAAGCCCCTCAGAACCAGCAGTTTCTCTGTGAGCATTCACAAGATCCTGAAAATCTTTGCATGATGTTAACAAATCATGATAAGTAGCAGCCTGTAGGATTTCTCCATCTGACATCAACTGTACCGCAAAATTTGAATGCATAATTTTCAGTTAGCCGAAGATTAAATAACAACTGCTAATTTGAACGCATAACAAAATTTACAACTATTGATTACACGCAGAAAAAGAAAAGAAAAGCAAATAACAATGAGATAAACATAATCAGTGATTTAAGATGTATAAAATTACCAAAACAAAATCAAATGCTGGAAGAAAGTCAACTTGATGAGTTACAAGCAAGACCGTCTTCTCAGCAAGTCCTTCCATAATGTATTCCTGTCAAATTAATAGCGTCATAATCATATAACTATTTTATAAAAAGTGTGTGCGTGCATGCTTGTAGGAAGGAAGCATTTGAAATATTTACAATATTTGAACACAGTATGAGAAGAAAGGATGTTGACCTTACATTAAACAAATTTG